>NW_027256883.1:59992488-60104988 GCF_029215685.1 Pituophis catenifer annectens | reverse complement strand
AAAGGAGGAGGGAGAAGAAAATATAGTAAGGAAAATGAAAGAAAAATGAAAATTCTTTAGTTCTGGGAATACTTAGGCTACTGAGAGAAATATAATTGTTCATATAGGTTTTAATAATAAAAAGGAGCAGCTGGATTTATGAGAAAACACCTAACAATAATTGACTGAATTATTATTTAAAAATAGAAGTCAAAAATCTTCTTCCTAATCAATTGAAAGATACAACTGGTTTCTAAAATAAAAGTAACCTAATTGTTGAAATTTCATAATCCGACTCCTTTTCCTTTCAATAAATCTTGTTAAAGAAGATTGGGTGTGAATCTTATGTTGTAAACGTGATTGCCAAGAACCTGTTTATTATGGTATACTGTCTTCACCTGCATACATACAGCAGTGACAGAAATTTGATACTAATCAAACACACAGCATATGCAAAAAAAAAGATTTTTTAGAAATATTCAAGTGTCTTTCAATAAATAGGTCAACTAATAGGATGATGCAATCAATTAAAAATGACTGATTAATTAAAACGATAGTTAGTGTAATGGACCAGACTAAAACTATCTACAAGTATCATAAAATAACATATGTCAAAATATTTTCTCCTGTGTAAAACTAAAAGGGAAATGCCTCTCGTAAAGTTGATGTTAGCTGTATATTGTACATGTGAGTATTGTCTGAATGGTAGTATACTTTATCATTCTATAAAGATATTTTATGCATACATATTGATGCAGCTTTAATTAACTGAATCATTATTTTATGTACTTAAAATGTTTTATACTATTCCTCATTCAAAGAGAGTCTGGATCTTACGTGCAATAACTGATTATTTAACAACTGTAATACAACACAGCAGCATTAAAATCCAATAATGAAATTAGAAATTGAGTAAATTAATCTAATAAGAGTCTTTTTTCAAATGGACCAGCTTTAATCACAATAAATTTTTAAGATCAAAATCTGCAAGATATGACTAAGTAAAGCTTGTTTTGAGCTGGCTTGATTCAAAGATGCTTTTCCATATGGCAGTCACAGGGGAGAAAATCTTTCAGGCTGCTGAAGATGATTTGAAACTGAGAGGGCCTGTTAGTCATATCATGCATACCCCATGGTGTGCATACTTCTTAATTTCCTGAGGGAAGCATTCCGCATGTACATTGGCAGCTTTTCCTTTTCCTTTATTAACATGCTATGAGATAGCTACCACTAAATTTACCAAGGATGGTAGTGATTGTTGTAGCTCACCTGTAATGAAATCTCTACAATATAGACTCTGGGCATACTGCTGGCAAACAGCAACATATCAGCTAGTATGTATGATACAAATGTACGCTCAGTCATCTGGAGGAAATGTAAAAGGATTAATATACCTCCTGCAGGAAAGAATGCACTTAAGAGATTTCAGAAATTAAACATTTCCACAACTCAAATTGCCCAGCTTGGTAGCAGTACTTTGGCCTTATGAAATGCTAAACAGGGGCAAAAGCTTGTTTGGACATGGATGGGAGACCACCAAAAAAACCTTAATTAAAGATTGGATAAGGAAGTAATGGCACACTACTTTCATGTATAGCCAAAATAAGTCAAGCAGAACTTAAGAATGTCTTAATTGTTTCAAGAATTTAAAGTGTAACATACAATATTTGTTTCTATCCCTCAACACCAAATAAAATTTGATCACCAGGTCTTACAAATGTGTTCATGACCAAAGAATTGGAATACGATTCTCTCTATCTTCTTCATGTAATTCACTGTACATTTTATCCGCTATAAATGAACTACTAATATTTTCTTTTCAACAGGGATCCTCAGTGTCCAAAACAGACTACCAGATAGCTGTAAAAGAAAGCATGGTAGACATGTTACTTGAATTTATCCCCTAAAAAAGAAAAAAAAAAAAGAGAGAGAAAGAGATGCCAACAATCTAATATCAGTTACATTAGGATGAGGCAGCCATCTTCATGGTCATGCGAATGTGAAAACAGACAACCAAAATTATGAAAATGAATACAGCTAGTTGGCTAATGTTTTTTCATGGAACTATATAACAGAGTGCATAAATAAAGCAAAAGCACCAGCTGTGTGAGTAAATCTGCCATTTGATTTAGTAGATGAAAAAGAAACAACATAACCAAGACCAAAGGATTTTTAAAAAATCTTATACCAGCCATTAAGAATTTACACTGATAAATTAGCCTAAAACATGAAGATTTCATATTTCTCTCTTCTCTTGTCAATGGACATTTACTTTATGAAAAAGTATTCAAGTACTTACTGCTCAAATCAATATAATACATCAATATATAATAATGGTGATGTACTAAACACCAGTGGCCTTCAAATATAGGATTAAGTGACAGTTCAGAGATACATCCAAAATAACAATAAGTACTTTAGAAGATTTTTTCCCCTGATTCTATGTCTATGTGTATATGTGTTTCTGTATTGGAGACCAGGGACCGGGGGAGGGGGGAAGAGACAGGGACAGGGTAGATATAGATCATCTCTGAACTCAATTAGTTTGCAGGTCCACAGCTGCTCTATCTTAGTACGGTTCAGTCCAAGCAGTCCATTGCACCTAGACAAGATTGCTCATGAGTTGCCTCACTCTAGTTGAAATGAAATGGGAGAAGAGATACTTAGAGATCCTTTCTTAGTTGTGAATTCCATTTGGTGGTGGTGGGTGGGCCTCTATCAGGGCTTCTATGATATTGGCCAAGAGCGCAGAAATCTACCTATCATCAGCATATATTTATTGTGTGTATAATGTATGTATGTATGATACATACATGCATTTATTCTACATAGGCAAATGATCTCCCAGCAATTTTATTTAAAGGCTAAACAGTACAGATTTATTCGTGTTCAACAATAACAGTGACAAGACCAAACCCTGAGGCAATCTATAATGGAGTGTTTGTTCTTTTCCACCCAAATGGAATTCACAACTGAGGAAGGAGAATCCTTCTAAGTGTCTCTTCTTCCACTTCATTTCAACTAGAGTGAGGCAACTCATGAGCAGTCTTGTCAAGTGCCAACAAAGGCCAGAGGTTGACCAAGCGCTAAAAAGAAATGCCTACCTGGCTTCAACAAGTGCAAAACTCCATTTAGTGCTTTGAGAAACCAACAGGATCCATTAGGTGCCTGCAGCAGACTGATCAAATATGTCCTTCCTACCTGCAGTAATTTGTGGTGCTGGTTAATTCTGTGAAAACCAGACAGTGAATTTCCATGGCAAGAACTAAGGGAAATGTTCTCTACCCTCAGATCTTGTTCCAAATGGTCCAAGTTCATCTGGAAGCAATCCACAGTTCTCATGGTGGCCATTTAGTCACATGCTGTTATCCAGGTCCCCAGGTAGAGTATGTTGAAGTCTCCCAAAATATAAATATAAAGTCTAAGAAACTTGATCAATACTCTGATAAGTTGGATAGATGTAGTAAAGATTGATCTGTGCTGCAGGGAAGGTAATATAACACCCCTAATGTGTACCTGAGCCCAACTTCACAAATAGCACGAGAGAGAGGATGCTTTCATTTATTAATATAAATATTTATTTAGCACATAAATTCACTGATAGGTTGAACTATATGTTCATAGACATAAAATCTTTTGAATTTATTTCAGTATATTGCTTTGAACACAAATACATGTATGATTTTAAAAATATATATAATCTTTTCATATATCAAACCACAAAGACTGAACATTTGCAAAAAAAATTATGAGCCAATTAATAATGTCTAGTATTTACTATAATATGAAATATATACTTGATTGCAATAAAACCTCAATAGAAAGGATTAATTGGGAGGGGGTACCCCTTATTCCCATCTATTCATTAATTATAAAAAGTTCATCATCTGTGTAATTTGCATCAACTGTATTGATTTTACGACAGTTGTGATAATTTTACACCTTTTGTATAATTATTCAAATAATATAAATAGTTGTAAACTTAAGGGAAAAAATAAACAACCTACCCAGGATGCAATGAAGATTTTAGAAACTAAGTGGTTAAATACCACATAGATACTGTTGTATCTGAAATCTGCTAAATGGCAGCTCATTAGATTAAGGTGCTACTCGGCTACAAACTTATTGTGTGCACATAGAAACACATGTACTTTCCGACTGTTTTTCAGTAAAAGACAAAAGACTTTGGGATTCTCATCTCTTCTGTTAGAATCAAACTTTTTTATTCTAACCACCTCCATGGCAGATGGTTGTGTATTTCTTACATCTGCACGGGCAGCAGGCTCCGTTTGACCTGTGCATGTTTTACAATCTGTTTGTTTTGACTTTATTTATTTATTCTCAGAATATAGGTGGGCAATGTGTGTTCCTCTTTAGGGAACACAACTCTTATCATCTCTCACCATTGCCCATGCTGTTTAGGGTAGATCAGTATAAAAATTAAGCTGACCTATAATACTGATCTAGCATAATGAACACTGGGCGAAAAATGGACCAAAGACAAATCAGGGGAGAAGAGGAGAGAAGAGATTGTTGGTGTTTTGCTTTCTGAAGTTTAAAGAAACATTTTTAATATGGTTAATATATTTTCTTAAGACTTATTAGAAAAGTACATTTTAATAATATAAATCAGATTTGCAATAGAGGTTGTCCAAAACTGAGCAGTAGTATTTGGCCAAATACAGAATACAGAACTAAGGTTAATCTCTTAAATAGAAGCCTTTGCTCCCTTGCTGCGTAAATTACAATGAGTTTATCCAGTCTGTTAGTTCAGCATTGTGATTAAATGCTCCTTAAATCCAGTCACAAACACCAGGGAAGAACAAAGAGAAAATCAGCAAAAATGGACTGTACTGTTTCAATCTAACTCTCATCACCGGCAAGGGACAGCTAGTGGGAAATTAAAATTGTGAGTCCAAATCTTCCACAAGTACTTAGCCTTGTGGGACATTAAAAATAAATGCTGCACTGTTAGAAAAGCCCTGTCAACAGGGCAACTTTACTTTTTAAAATGGCTGTGCTTTGTTTTCAAAAGAATGAATACCATCTCACACCCGTCATTTCTATCAATATATACCTTCCTGCCAGTTTAGGGAACTTTTAAACACAAAATGTGGATTTCGAACTTGTGCCTTTGCTCTTAAGGTCAGAAGGCCCCAGAAGGCTGCAGAAACAGCTGACCGCTACAATTCATCACACCTTTCCTCTGCAAGCTTTGTATTAAATGATTAGCCGGAAAGCTTTAGAGAAAAGAGGAGAAACAGCAATGCTACACAGATAAAGATTAAAATGCTCAATGATTACTAAAAATCATGCTTCCTAGCCTCAGATAGAGCATATGAATATCAATGGAATGATACTTTACAGTACACCCAGTCACAGGGGTGGTGTAAGCTACTTCTTACATAGTATTTATGACAATTATATGGTAACTGGCTGTGCCTCAGTATAAATACATTATCTGCATATGAAATAAAACATTAGAAGAAAAGGCTAGATGAATCCTGCTCTCAAACTGGCCAATCTATGTAGCTTCCTATACACTTAATATACCTAATGAATCAGTGGTGGGTTTCAACCGGTGTTACCACCGGTTCGCTTCATGCACACGCTTCGCCAAACTTGCGCTCCGCGCAAGCACAGTGTATTAAGGAACAGCTGAGACGTGGCAATCCGCTCTGCCACGCGTTTCAGCTGGGCTAAAAATAACCAAATATAAGGTATGTATAACGCAGGGGTGGGCGGGAGGGCCAAGCTAACCATCAGAGAGAACCGTTCGCTCTCACCTCACCATCTCCGCTACCAGCTCGCCCGAACCGGGGAGAACTGGTAGCAACCCATCACTGTAATAGACGTACTAGGCATTTCTTGTGATGGGTGAAATCCTCCATTTTACCTTGCCATTGTTTATTTGTGTAAATCGTTATTTAGGTGTTGTTTATTTTTTTACAAATAATTCAGGGCGGTAAACTTACCCAACACACCTTTCTCCAATTATTTTGCCCACAACAACAACCCTGTGAGGTAGATTAAGGAAGAGAGAGAGAGAGAGAGAGAGAGAGAGAGAGAGAGGGAGAGAGAGAGAGAGAGAGAGACTGGCCCAAGATCACCCAGCTGATTTTCATGGCTAAGGCAGTATAACTCACAGTCTCCCATTTTCTAGCCTGGTGTCTTAACCACTGCACCAAACTCTCCATTATTTCTAAGAGGAAGAAATAATGAACCTTCAGCCCTCTATAGTCGCCCTTTCTTAAAGAAGGTTATGTTTTGTTGCTTCTTAGCATGTTGTACATATAATAGTTCCCAATATCTTGCAATGCATTTCACTGAAAATAAACATAACATTTTTCAAGTAATTATTATTGACTGGGTCTGGTGTAGCAAACAGTAGCAAAGTCATCCTCTGCAAGCCATTCTAACAGGAATTACACAACTTAATGTTAGAATTCAAAATGAGGGGACTCTGTCTTATCAGCTCTTCACAATTACAGTAGATAGGATAGAGAGGGAAATGTTATTCCATTCAATTCCTTCTTCCCGTGATAACTATATAGCAGCATAGGGTGGTGTGACTTTATAGAAGAGCAATTAGAGCTTGGACTTGAAGCCATGCTTGTTTCCCAACCACTAAGCAGAGGAAAAGCTTGAGGGAATCAAAACTTTAGATCGCTGAAGACCTAGTAGAATGCTTTTTAATAATTCACCAAACCAGTGTCCTCCAGGAAGGAAGTGACCTATCACTTCAACCTTTCATCATGAAGTCTTGACAAACAGCCTAGTCTTCTACTCTATGTAACTCCCTGGGGCAGGCACTTAGGATACTCATCTATTGTGAATATCTTACTGCCATATCTCACACTAGAGATCTTGCTGACCCAAAGCACAGAAAGAAAAACAAGATGAAGGGGGAAAACAAGGGGCTTTCTCACCCAATACAACCCATCAGTTGACAAAGCAACTCCATCTAAATGTTCAGAACAGCTATTTTTCTATTTCGTATATCAAGTTCAGTTGCAATTTTGCTTTTTCTGCTTTGTTGAAAATCATGGCCGCTCTCTAGTTCAAAGCTGGAGAATGAGCATCTATAACATCTATATAGATATAAATATTTGTGCATCAATGAGAATGAGCCCAACTTGACAAAATTCATACTGTATATAAAATCTGAGATATTGAAAGTGATCTAAATACCAGTTGGTATATAATAGGTTTGGAATATAATTTATGAAACACCCGTTTCAAAAAAAAGTCCCAGGAGTCAATTTCAAAATTAAAAACTAGTGAGCATAATTTATGTCCTAAAGAAATTAGCGAATCAGAACCAAATACAGTTGAAGCTAAATCATCTTTGCCAACTTTCCTCAAAGTAATGCCCTCTCAATCTGATCTACATCCTGTCAACCCTGAAGCTGACCTGACCAAAGCCATATCCCTCAGCTCCAGTGTGGCAACACTGAAGCGATAGAAAATGGCTTCGGTCAGGTCAGCTTCAGGGTTGACAGGAACCCTGACACATTCATAATCCACTGTCAGACTGCTTTTAAGAGATTTTTAAATATTTTATTTAAAATCTAACAAAAAGAAATGAATTACTGGAAGTATGAAAACTGGTGGTCTCTAATATATATTTTCTTCCTTGAGAAAGAATTATACAATATTTGGGGAAGGCATCAAAATGTGATGCTTAGAAATGTCAAGCCAAATTTTGAAGGTGGTTATACAGAGAGCCCAGACTATATTAGATTTAATCACCCTGTAATTCCCCACTAAAGGATGTTTCACAGTGTCTCCAATAGTCATTGCTTATTCCTCATGATAGCACAATGGATCATCAAATTGTCTCTGACCAGCAAGCAGAAAGATATGGTAAGCATTTGCTCTTTCACTTACTCTATACCAAAGTCATTGTACCAACAGAAATGGAGGAAATTTGTGCTAATAACAAGTGTAGATAAAGGTCAGTGATATGCAAACTATTCTGCACTGAATAAAACTGAATTTGAATCATCCTGGTTTTTCAATTAACTTCTAAGCCATGAAAGAATATGAAAAACAACTGTATAATATACAGATCCATAATAATCCATAATCCATGGGTGCAGCTGTACTTCTGGCGTATCAGCTCAGTGTTATTTTTGAATAGATAGCCATACTTTTAAAATGATGTTTTGTATGTATTCTATGGGAAATACATATAGAAACCATATATATTACAACCATGCAGTTTCCCAAGTATATTATAAAAGCATACACAAAGAAAGGCTTTATGAGTAAGGGAGAAACTTATACCCTTCATCATTCCTTTCAGTCTCAATGTCAAAATTGGATTTTGATTAATTTGATTAGATTTGATTAGCTTAACCATTAATTTATAGACTAGAGTTTTCATCACTGACATTTTTAAAGGATTCTGTCAGAGCAAGAAAATTTGATTTACAACCTTAAAAAAATGTCATTTCACCTTCTATTTAAAGACTTCAGGTCTCTCACTATGAATGTCTATCTAAATGCTAACAAAAAGTTTTATTCTGATTATGTCTCCAGTGGTTGTCAATAGATATTATACATAGGGCAAGAAACATAGTACTTATATTCCCACTTTAAACATCCCTACAGAATCAAAACTTCATTTGGGCCACAGCAACAGAAAAAATCAATTGATGAGAAGGAAGGCTGATATATCTCTCTGCATAAAATATCTATCTATCTATCTATCTATCTATCTATCTATCTATCATCTATCTATCTATCTATCTATCTATCTATCTATCTATCTATCTATCTATCTATCTATCTATCTCAGTATATATCTGTTTGTTTCCTATGTGTATAGAGACAAACATGAACCCAGTACCACATAACATTCTTATAATATTTATTAACTAAATACATGCACACACAGAGCTATAAAACTGTTACTTTATTTTACCTTTCTTTTGGTGTACCTACTCCATGTTTTCCCAGTAAGTGGGTGTTTAAATGTTTCTTCATTACAAATGCCACCCTGAAAAACAAAATTAATTGTGGTTATTATTTCAGTTTAGATAGAATTAATGAATACATGTACATGCACTCTGAAAGACAATGTAGTTTAAAAATAATAGTTATGACAGAACAGGCCTGCCAAACACAGGCCAGATGCGTCACTCACAGACCATGCCCAAAGCGGCTCCGCAAAGGAAAAAAAAATCACAATACATCACGTGACGCAATTGAATTTGACACCCATGTGATAAAACCTAATAAACATGTGGAAGGGAGGCAACATTAAGAAAATGTAAAAATATAAAGGTAAAGGTTTCCAATGATTTCTGATTCAGGTGCTCATCTCCATTACTTAGCTGAGGGAGCCAGTGTGGTCCGAAGATATTTCCATGATTGTGTGGCCGGCATGACTAAAGGCCGAGGTACATGGAATATTGTCACCTTCCCACCGAAATCATAACTATTTGTCTACTCGTATTTGCATGCTTTCGAATTGTTAGGTGGGCAGGAGGTGGCGTAAGTAATGAAAGCTCACCCCATCAAGAGGCACTCGAGCCTCAAACCCGAGCTGTCAGCTTTCTAGCTGATAAATTCAGCATCTTTAACTACTGAGCCATTGAGTCCACTTGTAAAAATATAGAATACATTTTTTTAAAAAATTCCTGACAAATGGTTTAATTAACCATTAAATACGGTGTCCAGTGACCCTACATCTCATGCAGGGTTTTGTCATGCCATGGCACTTCCTGTGCTTGATCTTTCTCTCATGTCTGCTGCTGACTCAGATATACTGTCAGCAACTCAGCTTTGGGTGCAATCTTACTAATGTACTCCTGGATGCTCTGGGTTTTGTCCAGAAATCTGACTTTGACACTCACCAGATCCCACCTACCCTTTTTTCCCCCAACTGATACATAATATCTGGGTGCTGAATTTGGGGTGAAAACCTCCATACATTGTTTGACAGGTCTTTGCATGATAACTTCTATGTCTTATTTGGCCAGCTCACTATACTGGCAGGCTATCTGATGACTGGTAGGGTGTATACATTGATGGAATCAATATTGTTCTTCTCAATGAGCTGGCTTTTCAGGACTTGTCTTATTGTTTGGTGGTACTTGGATATTGCTG
The DNA here is from genome assembly GCF_029215685.1 of Pituophis catenifer annectens. Lineage (NCBI taxonomy): Eukaryota > Metazoa > Chordata > Lepidosauria > Squamata > Colubridae > Pituophis > Pituophis catenifer. Next base: position 60,094,893 of record NW_027256883.1, on the reverse strand, counting down.
TCTACCTTGCCTCCTCATCATGGTCCACAACTGACTGTGAGATACCAAGGTACCTGAAGCTGGTGTGTATTTCTGCTATGTGGCCTGCAGGTAGTTTCACCCGGTCAGTTTTAACTCCCTTCCCCCTCTTGACTATCACCCAGCAAACTTCTCTAATCCAAATGACATCCAAATGTCCTCACTGTAGATCCAAAAAAAGGATCAGTAAGTTGACATCTTGTTCATACTTAGCATACAGCTTGATATCATCCATATAAAGGAGGCAGCTCATGGTAGAACCATTCTTGAATTGTATCCATATCCAGTCCCTGTGATTATCTGGCTGAGGGGGAATCAAGCTCATGCAGAACAACAGCAGGAACAGTGCATCATCGTGGTATAGGCCACACTTGATGGCCACTTGTTGAACTGTCTACATGTGTGAAGCTCTCTCTCTCCCTCCGTCCCCCCTCTCTCTGACAACACATGCACACTTGTATTGCTTATATACAAAGACAGGAAGGATATAAGTAATTTCAATCTTAATTTGTTGTTGCATATAAAAATATTCAAGCCTAATGGCACCAGGTGGCAAAAGCCAAGTCATGATGGATATCAAAACACGAAAACTATCTTTATGCCTAATAAAGACAGTGTTTTAGGACCCACACTCTTTATACTTTACATAAATGATCTTTGAGATATTATAAGCAACTGTGTTCTCTTCACTGATGATGTAAAACTATTTAGCACCACTGACAATGCTGCTGCCCTACAAAAAGACCTTTACTAAGTGTCAGAATGGTCAAACAATTGGCAACTCCAAATCTCAACCAACAAATGCTCTGTCTTACACATTGGCAAAAAAAATCAGAACACAAAATACAAGATGGGCAGATACGACCACGTAGATGACCCTCGCTCTGTCAAGGTCCTTGACCTCTAATGATCTAAGTGCCAGAGCTCATTGTAACAACATTGCCAAAAAAGCATTAAGAGTTGTTAACCTAATCTTGCAATACTCCTTCTCTGGTAATATTGTATTGCTAACTAGAGCATACAAAACATTTGCTAGACCAATTTTCGAATACAGCTCATCTATCTGGAACCCGCACTGCATATTGGACATTAATACAATTGAGTGAGTCCAGAGATATTTCATGTGAAGAGTCCTCCACTCCTCTGCTCGCAACAGAATATCTTATGCCACCAGGCTTGAAATTTTGGGCTTAGACAACTTAGAACTACACCGCCTTCAGTCTGACCTAAGTGTAGTATATAAAATTATCTGCTACAACGTCCTACCTGTCAATGACTACTTCAGCTTCAACTGCAACAATACACGAGCACACAATAGATATAAATTTAAGGTAAACCACTCCAAATCCGATTGCAGAAAATACGATTTCAGCAACAGAGTGGTCAGCGCCTGGAATGCACTACCTGACTCTGTGGTTTCATCCCCAAACCCCCCATAACTTTAACCTTAGTGACCTCACCCCATTCCTAAGAGATCTGAAAGGGGCGTGCATAAGCGCACCAACATGCCTACCGTCCCTATCCTACCATCCCCCATTTATTTGTATCCATTTCCTGTATTCATAATCATGTTTATACTTATATCTGTTACCTTATACATGCTTGACAAATAAATAAAATAAAAAATAAATCAAATAAAAATGTGAAAACAAGACATCATTTGAAGTATGCATCTGTTGGGAAAACTGAAAGCAAGGCCATATTTTCCTGGAATTGCTCATCAGGTGTTGAAGGCCCTCATGTAAGGCCAGAAAAAGACATAGTTGCTTTAAAATACTCAAAATAGACACTATGCCCACGTCATACATGTTACTAATCACATCTTGCCCTTTAAATTCAGATGTCATTGGCACCTTTTAAACACAAAGTAATACGCTTGGTTTAATTGTGATGAAAAACACAGTGGTAATGGCACAAACTTCCAATGATCAGTTATATTAAATTTAACTATGTGATTACATAAGCAAAATATAAAGCAGATCAGTCAAATTAAAATGGCATCCATAATAACTAACACAAGGCTGAAAAACACAAAATACAAATGAAAGAACAAAAATAATAAGTTACTGCTCTTACTTTCAGTGTGAAAAGGGCTTGCAAACATTTTTGTTAATTATGCATTTACAGCTGTCCTTCATAAAGTTAATTACTAATAGCTGAAAGGCACTAGAAGTCTATTTGCATATGTACATGAAAGGCATGACATATGCAAAAATATGATTTTAATTAGTATTCCATGATATGACGGGCTACAAATCAAGCTGGCAGATTATAAGATTTTTAACATTAAATGTTGAATTCATTTATAGATGCTTCTACCAATGGACAGCACAAGATCTATAAAATACCTTAGCATGTAATATAAAAGCTATGAAAGGCAAGAAATAATACATTTCCACTTTATATATAGTATTATCCAATCTTCATGTCTGGTCTGATTTAGAAGATTTCACATTACTAGAAGAAATCTTTATTTTTGGTAGCCTTCGGGGTATAAGAATATCACTCTGTTATTTTTTAAATGATAGGGGCTTTATTCTTTTTTATAAAAAGAAATGGAATTCCACTGATTCTCACTTTTTTAATACTTGACTAATACATGTGGGCAACCCAATATCTGAAATTTAGAATAATTTATTGCACTTTCATCACAGTGACTTTGCAAGAGTCAGTAGAATTATTGCATATAAATAAAATGATGGGAGTAACATAAAATTCTCAGTTATCGTAAGAATGCAAGGAAGTTCAAATTTCTTGCCACTGCTTTTGGAAAGATGGCAGAATAATCTTAATATTATTGTAAGCAATATTCCAACCTGACTGAATTCACAACACTCTTATTTTGGAAAACCAAGGCTTCCTTCATTCCAATTAATTGATTAAAAGAAAGACTAAAGTTAGATACAAATGCTTAATGAGTACATTATCAACAAGACAATCCATGCCTATGTTTATTAGCATGATTCACAGTATTTATGTTAGATATGATGAGTAGGAAAATTATTAATGTGATTTCCCCTATTTCATAATAGTATTAACCACTGCGATGGTGGTGCTGGTGGTTATTACCAGCCAATAATTCAAAACATGATCATGGCCTTATAACTGAGGTCATAATAGGTGAAACATCTCTATTTGAAAATGAAATCTGTCAGAGACACACACACAAAAAAAGGCCTGATTGATTGAGATCTGTCACATTTGCAAGTGGCAGACTTGGATTTCCCATCTGTTTTCTGTTATAGTAATTTATCACTTGCTGGAAGTTAATAACGATTTGTTTCTTTCTATGGTATGCATCTAATTTTTTTCTCCTTTCATTCAACTCTGGTTTTAATTCTCTGAGACTGCCTAGACAAGTCCCTGGAATTTTCTTGGCAAGGTTTTTCAGAGGTGGTTTGCCATTCCTGGTTCCTAGAGCTAAGAGAAAGTGACTGGCCGAAGGTCACCCAACCCAAGGCAGGATTATATCTCACAATCTCCCAGTTTCCCATACAGCACTGCTTCCACCGAAATGCATTGCTACCGCTGTTTCGAGCAGCAGTACATTGCCCTTTAAAACTTGTAATCAGCTCATCTAACATTGCCTTACCAAAAATCATTGTGGTTGCTATAATTGATCCATGATTCTTATCATTTATTATGATCTTAATTCTTCCTAACTTTTGCTTAGACTTTTCTAGTCAAACCCAACTGCTTTTTTCACCAATTTCTTTGCTTTCATTTCCCCTCAAATCTATCCCTCCATCCGTCAGTCCGACCATCCGTCCGTCTGTCCATCCATCCATTTTTTAAATTTGTTAGATTGATTAGTTAAATAGCATTAAAAATTTAGATCAAGCTGTGCTATCTTGCCAAATAATTAATAATCCATTCTATGTTGCATTTGCAAAGTCTTTTTATGAATCAGAAAGACATATGACCTTTTCATGCCCTATAAAAGCTTTCTAGGAAGGAAGGAAGGAAGGAAGGAAGGAAGGAAGGAAGGAAGGAAGGAAGGAAGGAAGGAAGGAAGGAAGGAAGGAAGATTTTGAATCCTGTGCTTTTGTTTTAATGTAATTAAAACAAGGGAGAATATGCAGGAGGAATCATAGAAAATTTGTTTTAAGAAGTAAAATTATCTATGGTATCCCTCTATTAAACATGTAAAACATTTGTGTAAAGCACATTGCTTCCCTTGAGACCACAAGAGATGTTTATCTATATTTTTGTTATTTATTATTTTAAAAAGATTTGCATATTAGCCAGAGACAAAAGAAAAGTTGAGGTAAATTAATCTGGAAAATAAAATCTGCAGCCCGAGTCTGAAATTTGGATTTATACATTCAAGGTCCCCTAAATTTTTAGTAATAAAAATTACTAAGTAAGTAAAAACTACTTAACAAACATATGGAAGGTTGCATTGAATCATATGTATTTAAACTGACTGAATACATAATACAGCCTAATATAGTACACGTCTACCTTTCCATGACAAGTATAAATGAGCACAAATCTGTGAAGTCAGCAAGTCTGAAGAATGACTGCTTGAGTTTTAGCATGTATTTGAGGAGGAAAAACCACAATCACATTGAATGAGTTTTCAGGAGAGTTTCTAATTTTGGACATTAGGAACAAATGGTGAATTTATTTGAGGGTAAGCCATAACATTTCAGGCTAATAGGTGTGTTTGTGTATGTGTGTGTGTTGGTTAACTACAATCTTCTATGTATTCAATTCATTGCAAGCTGATTGTATTACCAACAAAGCTGATGATCAAAAGTGTTCATCTTAATACTAGCTAATCCTGAATAATCAAAGTGATCAAATTTTTACTAATAACAAAATTTTTGGCTAATATTTGATCCTACCAGTGATGCCTAATTGGCTGATACTTTGGTTGATGAAACCATTTTTCCTTAAAGCTAAATTATATTCGTAATACTTTCACAATCACTTGACACAAGAGATCATACACTGAATACTTGAATCTAGAGAAAAGAGTGTGGTTTTTCTCCCTCTATTAATTCAGTTTTTAAAAGGTAAAATTATAATTCTAAGAAGTGATAAAAGCATCCTAAAAATCAGCCAAGAGGATTTTATTATGCAATATCTTATACATATGCCAAAAAGCATGAAGCAGAATTAATCAGATATCCATGACAATGTACATTAGTCTATAAAACTATGACAAATCCAAAAAGTGATAGTTAATCTGGGATTATCAAATATTAATAAAAACTCTTTCAAAGATTCAGTATAAAATATGGACAAAAGCACATAAAACTGAAAATAAATTCTACACTACAGAAATAAGATCTATTGAAAGTAAGGGCATTTAGTTTCCTAGATATGTGTAGAGCTTATATTTTCTTTTTGAAAAAGCACTACATCAAGGAATCATTTAGTAGTTCAATTTGGTTCTTACTGCCGAAAAAAAATAGGATTACCGAAACAAGCTGGTTATTCTATAGATATAAAAATGATACGGGAGATACTGTAGCAACATCTTGCATTGCTGCAATATTAAAAAGGAACCTTTGTGTACCTTTTCATGCTCTATGTAGACTATGGTGGACTATCTGTCAGTGTCCCAGACTCCATTTGAGCAGAATGATGGACAATAGGTTTGTTGATGTGCTGTTCAATGACCTGCATCAATCTTCAGAATAATTTACCGTCTATATCAGACAGATGATTATGGATGAGTTGCTCACTATCTATCAATCAGCTCTGTTCTTCCTGCATATTCCTATATCTATCATTCAAAAAAGGGAGAACTGTCTCTCAAGATGCTCTCCATTGCTGTGTCTGTGACATCAAGATGTGCTGTTCAAGATGTAAGAGAATTATTATTTGCATGATCAAATGAAATGGATAGCCCTGACTGTCTTCCTTTCTGTCATCCTCTTTTCAGAGAAGAGATTATCTCACTGTCTGAGTCTCAGGGTAGCCAAATCTAGAAATAGAAGTTATTTAATGAAAATTATTTAATAAATAGAGCAATTATACCACATAAGAAATCAAGCTCTGGGTGAACTCTCATATTTGGAAAGTTTGACCAAGAGGTTTGCAGGCAGAGCCTTCTCTGCTATACAGTTGAAGATGTGGATGTATTTAATTCATTCTTCCAGTCTTCCTCATCATTCAAAACTATATTTCAGCATGGTTTTTATACTGGTTGGGGTTTTCTGTTTATATCTTGCATTTATTAAGTTAAACGTTTTACTACTAAAACTTGTAATATAATGTTTCAGATTTTTTAAAACTTTAGTTTTCTGAATGATTGTTTTAGATTAAATTATTAACTGTAAAAACAAATTTAAGACAACTTATTATTCTGTCTAATAAGCATTATTTCTACATCAGGAAAATGAAAAGCAATGCTAAACATACACATATGGACATCTATGCAAGCATAGATCTACACAGACATATACAAATTGATAGGCTGCTTGACTCCCATTGCAACTAAAACAAAATGAACCCATTTCATGAATGGGCCCATAGACCAACCGACCTTCCTTCCTTCCTTTCCTTCCTTCCTCACAGAATAATGATGTATATTTTTTTTTCTTTGCTTAAATTATGATTTGTTAGAATGAACCATAGTTATTCACATCTGGATGCAAGAGCAAACCACAGTATGATCTGCTTAAAAGACAAATCTCAGCTCCTCCTCTTACTGATGTAAAATGTGAAAAAGCAAGCTTGAAGTTCTACAGGTTTACTCCTGTAACAAAACACATTGTAGCTGTTACATTTAAACTGACTACAGATTATACATCTGAAGAATTTCATTGCTGTAGGTCTTGTAAATAAATCATGTGTCAGATTAGACAGCATGTTCTTGTTAAACTCTTTCCCTACAATCTCTTCAACACACAGTAATACCTTAATATATAATGCACTTTACCATTCCTTGTTAATGAATTTATATTAAAAAAAGGTTTTCTCCAAAATATATCCCCTGGAGCTGCAGTGTTCACTTTCCTTTTTTTATATCAAAAATTACAGAAGTTAATAAGTAATGTACTAAACTGATATGTAACATATCTAAGATAATTAGTTATATTACATATTAGTAATATATTACTTACTAGTCTATTTTTATTGCCTAAAATCTGTCCATTGTCATGGTTAATGTTTTTCAATATCTTAAGACTTTTCATAATTTCTGATATAACCTGAAGTTTAAGAATTAGAAAATATCTAACAGGTAACCCCAATGTCCAAATCTAAACTTTAGACATTGTTCAGAGCATCTATAACATGGTTCTTTGTTGGCAACTTCAAATAAGAATTTTTCCAGCACTTGGCAGTTTACCAAGTAATAGTGCTACAAATTTCGTATCCCAGTCGCTAGGGTTGGCTGGAGAATTCTGGAAGTTTAAGTCCACATTTCTTCTTTTTTTAAAAAAAATATTTATTTATTTTGTCATGTTTATGTAGGGTATATTGGAGGTAGTGACCCTTTGAGAGTGACAATAAAGTTATTCTAAGTCTAAGTTTAAGTTCAAGTCGCCACAGTTGAGAAACACTGTCCTAGCGTCTATGTTGTTTCTCATCCTACACACAGTAGCCTTCAGATGTACAGACTTCATCTCTCTGTACTCTCCAGCTAACATGGGCGCTTGTAAGAATTCAAAACTTTTAAATCCACGTACTGCATCTGTAAAGTTTTGGGATTGTAGAAAAGTAACCTAAATGAATACAAATAACTAAACTTCAAATTATTCTAGATATCGCTAATAATTTTATATCAATCATACCACTTCACTTTTGTTTTTCTTCTGTATTCTGCACTCCTATAGCTGTATTTCTAAGTATTCAGCCTGCCCATATTTACCAGGTACCTCCTAGACGTGTTGGACTACGACTGCATTCTCCCTTAGTGAGGAGATTCCTAGCTGAACTGTCTGGAAAGAATGGAAATTGTAGTCCAACACATCAAACAGGGCATCGGTTTGAGAAATGCTGAGAGCAATCAGTTAAATTTGTAAAAGAAAAAAGAAAAAAAAATCTTTTTTTTAAAGGCTTATATGTGAGGGACAGGATATTAATATAAAACAAAGAACAAAAATTACTATACGGAAAATGTTTCCTTGAGAGCTTTTTCTTAGTGCCAAAGGTTATATGCTCAAATTCATTTTAATTTATATGCCAATTTTCCAAGACAAATGATGGCCAAAACAATTTGCAACATAACTGATAATCAAAATATGCATCATTTTGAAACAAAATTTGTTGTAAGACTGCAATAATCAGCAACACAAAAATCACAGTATAAAGCTAAGATTGATTTATATATACTGGATTTAATATCAAAGATTTGTTTAATGAAGAGCATGGAGACAGGAAATAAATAAAAGCAAGTTTCATCATACAATTAGATCCATCTTGGTTGCATTTCATGAGGTCATAACAGCGTGATTTAAATATAATTTAAAGCTTAGTCTACTTGACTTTAACTGAAGATGCTGACATTATCTAGTTTTAGGCAATACAGATTCTTCTTGTAATAATTCAAATTCTTTAAAAATTTGATAAACTTGATTGGGAAGAAGCTCATCTAAAGTATTAAAACCTCTGTTAGACCATGAATTAAAAAAAGAAAAGATTTACCTGCTACTTTCAAACAGAGATTGTACCAAAGGGTAAAAAATTGATTTATTAAATCTGAGCCATTATATACTTTGCCCTGAGCATCCTTAATAATAGATATGTAATTATTTTGCTGCCATTTCAGCTGAGAATCCAATAATTTACCAGACCTTTCCCCTTGCACATAACTTTGCTTTATATGATTTAATGTGTACTCTATGTATATTTATATATATATATATATATATATATATATATATATATATATATATATATTATACATATAAATATATTCTTTATATTTTTCTATCAAAAGCATAAAGAAAATTAAATTTCAATTTACCAGACATTACAGCTTTATATAATTCTAGTAGAGGTTGTCTTTACTCAAAAATTCCTTGACTTTATTTTCCAAATTTCTTGTTTAAATACTTTAGCTTTATTTTTCCTTGAATGTATGCAATCATGTGATCACAAAAAGATTCCTTAAAAGTATTCTAAACAAGCATTAAGTTCTGGATTGTCTATTTATTAAAAATAACTTCAATATCTTATTTTATCTCTTTAATAAAAAGCATTTTTTAAAAAATGAGATAAATAAGTATCATCTTGAAAAATGAGATGACTTTTTCTTATAATAATTAATAGTCATGCTGAAGCATGATCAGTTTAAATAAACTCAGAAATTAGTTACTAAAAATAACCAATAACCAAAAGGGATCACTTTCATGAAATTTTTATAAAGTATATTTTTGTTGTGGAGGATTTAAAAGCTATCATATAGTGATTGAATTAAATTCAAGTATGCAATTTTGCAGCACTTTCCATGAGCAGTTGAATTGCTAGGAATAATATTATGGTGAGCTAGAACAATTTAGGACAGACCAAAAGATATAAAACTTGAATAACATCTTTAGCCATAATAATCTGATACACAAGATATTTAAAATGCCTACATAAAAGTTCTGAGAATGGTCTTTAGTAAAGTGATAATAATTAACAAATGAAAATTATTGAAACATTTAACCCCCAATATTAATATTTTTTTAATCGCTTATTCTTGTTCCATCACCAATTTTAGATTTGTAAATCAAAGTTACTAAACTTCCACAGATGTCAGGTTCCCAATAACATATACCTGATCAAGCTATCTTCTAAATAAAAGATCTTTCTCATGTGAAATCATATGATTTTTTTATATTAAAAAAAAGAAAACAAAAAAGTTGTGATTTAAATTGCCTGATTTAGTTACTATTTACCTGTATTCTATTAGAAAGGCATATGAATATATTTCCCCTACGGGAGGAAACTACACATAGAAAATACAATATTTCCATAGGCCAAGGTAATCACAGAAAAAATAATGATTTACCTGAGACAAACTTTTTAAAGAACTAAATGAAGACATGAAAATAACAAATGAGAAAAACACTGTAACCATGGATAAAAACATTTTAAAAAGTAAAAAAGTAAAGCAAAATATAAAACAAAAATTAAAAGGAAAACTTCCAAAAGAGACGGACTAAAAATAAAGTATAATATAAAATAATTTATAATATAGATTAATATACTTTTTTGCAGCTTTAAGGACTCAAAATCTCCTTCAAACCAAAATCCACATGGGGAAAAATGAACAAACCCCTTAACTGCCAACCCCTTAACATAAGCTGCCAAATGGGCCTCTACTTCTGAAGCACTTGTGGAGGTAGATTTGAAATACATGTTCATGACAGATAAAAGACTGTTTGCACAAAATATGACCTTGCTATGAAGAGCTTAAGAGCCATGGGGGTGCAGTGGTTAGAATGCAGTATTGCAGGCTAACTCACTGCTCACTGACAGGAGTTCGATTCTGACCAGCTCAAGGTTGACTCAATCTTCTATCCTTCCGAGGTTGGTAAAATGAGGATTCAGATTGTTGGGGGCAATATGCTGACCCTGTAAGCCACTTAGAGAGTATTGTAAAGCACTATGAAGCAGTATATAAGTCTGTGGTACTGTTATTGCTATCTTATGATCTTGATACTGTAATAGACACAGATTTTTTATAATGAATGTAAACAGAAACACACACGATAAGCTATTTCCATTTCCAGTTTTTATTTCTGCTTCACTGAAAAGATCTTATTTACAAATTTTCTATAAAGACTGTTGATAACTCATCTTGCTCCATGTCGTAAGAAATGTTTCTTAAAAATGTAAATTATTTCTATGAAATAGACCTATAAATAGGTCAACATCTTGAACATTTTTATTTATTTTTCAGTATTTTTTCAACACACATGATACATTGTTTATCTGACATGTTGGTTGATTCTTGTTTCATGTTAATCACTAACAATTTTAGTTTACCCATTTTCTAAGCTAAGGAATTAAAGTGCTTGTTTGTTGCCAGGAAGTTTTGTTTTTACCTCATCGACTGCACTTTTTATCTGCATGAATTCAGGCTTTTTTTTTTTTTTTTAAGAAAGACTGTAAATCTTGAAAAAGAACTTTTAAAAAGATAAACATCTCTGTGTAACATTATATCTGTGTTATCTTCTCTACTACATTCTCTTGTAGATCAGGAATAAATTCAGTTTCTGGTTATTTTACTGCTGCAAGAAGCTGTTCCCCTTTAGATAAGGAACAGGGTTCTTGCTTTCTCTGTCTTCTTAACTTGGAACCAATAATTTCATCACTACAAAGCAGTAATGTAAAAAAAGACAAAGAGTTTTCTGTTTATCAACAAAACAATAAAGCAGTCAACAGATAAGATAGCCGCTTAAATTGACAAAGGATCAAGACTGTAAATTCAGTACATTGCTACAAGCCATCTTTTTGTACCTCTATTTGGGTTTTGCTTCTACAATCATTTAACAATAATGAAAAAATAACTACTTTCTTCAAATAAGGTATTATCTCAACATTTGAAATATTCATTATATGTAACCACCTTTCTCAATTGAATGGTTTCCTTTACTAAATCTCCTACCATTCCCAAAGTGTTCACCTAAAAACAAAGCAGAATCCTACTCAGTATCTTCTATTTTAAAAAAATGTCCTTTTCCCATGCTGAAGTTGCCAGGTACTTTAGAATTTTTTTACAAAAAAATTAATCCATTTGAGGTCTGCTGTCTCAAATGCCTTTACCTATGTGTTCAGATTCTTTTGTCTTTTGAATCTGCCCCTTCCCACAATATACAAATATTCAAATAAATGAATCTCAAAATAGGACATTACTTTAAAAAGATATGCACTTACACAAAATGTAACATTTATTCATTTAACAAGACCCTTTTAGCTAAGTGATAATCATGATAGAATATCAAGAAGAATAAATAGTCTTTATATTCCAAAATTAATGGAGAATTTGTTCTGTAACCTTTTCTTAAAAAAATGATTCTTGAATCACAATTTCTTCTTCATGAAGGAAATGTCTGCCTTATATCTTACATTGCTCCACTTACATGGAGAGAGTGTTCTTTGCACTACTTTGTACTACTTACAATACAGTTTATTTCTCAATTGTCTTTTAGGAACCACAATTCATCACACATTAAAAGAAGAGCTATAATGTCCATTAGAATCCCTAGGTAGTGATCATCATGTATAAGAGTATGGGACAATTTCAGGACTAGATCAGAATAGGTAATAAAGGCTGAAGGACAGATATCACATTAATGTGTTTTGGACTCTAATGCACTTCTGTCAGTTAATAATGTGAAAATAAAAGCCCAATTGTCTTAATACTACTATTCACATTTATATATTAAAAACATTGTTGGAGTGTCATACTGAAATACTAGGGCACAACATTTGAAAGAAGCTTAACATTTCCTTCCAAAATCACCTGAAATGCACTTCAAATATAGGCAAGTATAAACAGAAATCCATACCCACACAATCTTTTTCCAAAATTCTGATTTTTCACAGAAAATTTGCTAAACTGCAAATTAAAGTTTAGGTAAATGCCATATGTATAGCTGACACATGAAGCAAGGAGAGAGAGAGAGAAGGAGGGAGGGAAAGAGGGAGAGGGAGGGAGGGGGAAGGAGGGGGGAGGGAGGGAGAGAGGGAGAGAGAAAGAGTGGGTTTTATATAAATCAATTACAATGCCCTAGGAAATATTAAGCTGCAAATGCATGCCTGAATAAAAATGCCACATGATAACATTATAGTGAGACTTTTTAAATTGTTCTAAAAGGATGAGGCTGGAGGCAGCACACATACACACAGACAGATACACACACACACACACACACACACACACCAGACAAAAAATTCACTGCATGGTATAATATTGTAAAGCTTTGCGGTAATAGATTGAAAGAAACCTAGAGGCCTGAGCTCTGATTTTCATATGGCAACTCTGTAATATTTTGCAAAGTAAAATTGACTGAGATGGAAACTATTTTGCATGGTAGAGTGGCGATGGCTAACAAATGAGGGTTTGGGGACTGAATGTTAGTCCCCTGCCTCATCTGCCACCCCTAATGACAGCAGCCACCTGCTGTTTTATTGTCACAGCTGGAGCCAGTTCACACTCCTTGGTGCTGAATTCTGCCCATGAGCGCCAAGCTCTCTCCTCGCCTCATTACTTTGATGAACTTTTTATGGTCAGCACCCATGAAGACCTCATCCTGGACTATGCAACCTAGATCAGCTTCAGGGAGTGCTTCTAGCTAACGCAGGATGATAACGTAGTGCCATATAGGCTTACTGTCGCTTACTTGACTAGTAGTAAGAGTGCAGTGTTCTTGACTCTCTATGGCCCCCAACAGGTAAAATGTAGTGAAATTCTCTTTCAGATAAAGTCTCCCCCATATTCTTATCAATGGGAAAGTCATTTAGGTAAAGAAAAGCATTCAAATGGTAACGGTTATTATAAGCAAAAACAAAATGCATGCTCTTTGCAAAATGAACTGCTTCATACTGTCTAACACCAGTATCTGCCTTCCCTTTGAAAATTATCCTTCAGTTTTAAATATACACGTATAGACTTAATTCAAAATTCACCATAAAAATCTGTCACCTGTATTTTAATTTTTTCAGTGGCACCAATTTATTTGGGGAATAATTCCAGCTGCTAGTACAAATTTAGCACTACGTTTCAGTTGACAAAAATGATTTGGAAGGGTGGCATGTTTATTAGACAATAGCTACCGTGCTATAATGATTAAACAAAAGCGGTTGTGCAGATTATTAGTAATAGCATAGGAATCACTGAAAAAGCTTGCATAAATATCAGTTGAAAAATTATCCTAGCAAACAACTTTAATCTGTGGTTTATAATATTTCATGAGTGGGGTTTTCAATATGTATTATGAGTGCCACAGTTTTTAAAGCATTTATGAACAGATTTGGTGCTTGATCTCCAGAATTTACAACACAGTTTCTTTGGTTTAAATAATATTTTAGGTGTCAATACAACTGTATATTTGCCTGCATTTACATATTACCACTAAGATTAATACATAAACTATTAATGATTTCATTTTCATCATCAATGTAACCAACATTTTCTTTTTTTAACTTGAATGCTTCCCAATAAATTCAGTGTATTAGTTTGAAAAGTTATTCATATCTGTCCTTCCCAAATGTGAGGTTTACAAACTTTACGAACCCTTATAAAATAAAGAAGACGCCTTAACTTCAGATGATCAAACAGAGCAAATTGATTCTCAAGCATTTTGTTTGTTTGTTTATATCATCTCACCTTTATTATTTTCAACATATCTAATCCAATTTTCCCTACCGCAACAGGTGAGGTGGTTGGATTGAATGAGAGTGACTGGGCCAATTTCCAATGAATAGCCAAGAATATTGGCTAAATTGGCATCCAAAAATCAGCTTCGCTTTGTTAAAACAGAACTCCCTTGTCTCCAATACAGGTAGCCCTTGACTTACAACCATTCGTTTAGTGACCATTCAAAGTTACAATGGTACTGAAAGAAGTGACTTATGATAATTTTTCACACTTATGACCATTGTAGCATTCCCCATTGCATGATCAAAATTTGGATGCCTTGGCAACTGGCATATATTTATGGCGATTCCAGTATGCCCACAAGATGCTGCCACCATCATAAAAGTAAACTGGTTGCCAGAATTATGATCACATGACCATGGGGCTGGTAGGATGATCATAATTTTGAGGACGGATCATAAGTGACTTTAATCTAAGAGTGTGATAATTCTGAACTATTGTTAAACAATTGATTTTACATCAAGAACAATCTGTACTTATAACCATATTATGAAACTATCAGTCATTAAATATTGCTGAATAACCTTGAATAACATCTTACCTTGAGGTAAGATGGCAGCCTATACAGTTCATAAATAAATAAATAAATAAATAAATAAATAAATAAATAAATAAATAAATAAATAAATAAATAAATAAATAAATAAATAAAATAAACAAACATTGCTCAATAACTAACATCAATTCTGTCAAAAGTATGTACAGTATACATGCTCTTAATAAGGGGTCACCAATTGGTGGTCCATGGACCACTGGTGGTCCGCGAGAAAATTTTGGTGGTCCGCAGAAAAATTATTTGCATTTTTTATATTGCACTAAATCAGTGGTCCTCAAACTACAGCCCCTGGGCCGGATATGTGCAATGAACGTTTGTGTTGCTGCAGAGAGTCTCCCCCTTTAGGGTCGGGGGGAGAATTCTGACTTGGGGTCTGCTGCAGCCTCCTGGTGTGGGGCTTTGGGCGAAGGCTGGAGGAAAGTGCCACTGGTGACAAAGAGCCGGAGGACCTTGTTCCAGTGGGACAGCATCATGGTCTGGAACTGGCTGACCATCTCAGCCCACTGAGCCTCCAGGCGCCGGTATCTGGCTTTGTATTCCCGCAGGTCTTCCCTCTGCTTGGAAAGCCTAGGCTTGTAGTCCTCAGTGAGGTGCTTCTGCTGAGCCTCCTTCTCGGCCAGATCCAATTTGAACGGAGCAGCTGTTTTGCCAACTCTTTCTTGTGGTGGCTGCTTAGCTCTAACCACTGCTTCCTGTTGGGGCCCTAAGGAGCCCGGGCGGGCAGGCGAGAAGTGGCTGGGAGGGGTGAAGAGAGGCCAGCGAGGCACCCCTCGACGTAACATCGAGTTGGCCACACCCATCCAGTCATATGACCACCTAGCCACGCCCACCCAGCCGGTCATTAGGCAGATCACATTAGTGGTCCGCGGGATTTAAAATTATGAATTTAGTGGTCCCTGGGGTCTGAAAGGTTGGTGACCCCTGCTCTTAATGATACCCAACCATGTAAACTCAGGAACTAGACATATGAATTATACATCTTAACAATGGTTTGCCATGAATATCCTATTGCAAATAAAACTAAAATACTGAAATTATTGGAAAATGATAAAGGCTTACTTTATATGCTCCAATATGCTAGATATTTCTATCAACACGTGGTACTAGGTACTAGGCACATATAATATAATAGATCTATCACTTTAAATTGTTCTAGGATTGAGTTTACAAATACAAATTGTGGTAAAAGTTACTATTGTTGATATATCATAGGTTCTATAATTTTACTGCTATTGTATAACTTTGCAGAGTTACTGCAAAAATGACAGAAACAAGCCTGTAGATAAATAAGGTTTAAATGGATTACTTTGCTATTTTTTTCAAGCACTCATTTGGGATATTTGTGTGTGTGTGTTTGTGCACACACATACCATACACATACATAAATATATGTGTATCTGAATGTACACACATACACAACACATACATATTCACACACACAAATGCACCATTTGGTATATGAATAAACAAAAAAAATATTGGTACATTGTATACCACACTCAGATTCTCATAGTATTCAGTCAAATCAGGAGAAGTGTAAAATTTGTTTCACAACATTTCAAATACAGGAGTTATTGCCACTATAGCTACCTGCATGAATACCAATTAGAAAACTTCACAGATCTTAAAATACTGACAACTCATTAGGAATTTGCTACCACCCATGCTAAAAATGCATATTATATTTCAAGGAATGTGTTTAAATAGGCTTGTTAGAATTTACAGCTTTTATTAATTTGCACGTAAACGTAAAGCTCAGGAAAATAAGAGACGAACATAACTGTCTTTAGTAAGTTGTAGCATAGCTAAAATACTTTCCAAGTTTCGTAATATAATTCTTCCAGAACTTCAAAAGCCAAATTAAGAAAAATAATTCTATCAAATTATACATAGATTTAGCATAATGAAATAAGGATTCAAGTAGATTTAAAGCAAATATTGTAATGACAACACAGAAGGAAAAACTCCTCCATTGTTCTATCTTATACATAAATCTCCCAACATCCAATTATTAGAGAGAATAATAAAAGGCAACCAGAGCCAGCTTTAAATGATTTTGATTACAGATTATAATACCCCACCTCAGCTATTAAAAAAAAAAAAAATAGGTCAAATCAGTCACACAAAGATTTCTGTGAATAAAATGTGTCTAATACATTCTACCTGTAAAATTAAACTAGAATTCTTCAAAGCCATGCTCAGTACTCTTTTTAGACAAGAAAATACTAACGGGTTCTAGCATTGTCCTCCTAAGCCTCTCTTGTATTGCTAAGGAAACAAAGAGTTGTGCTTGTAAGATTGAATAGTCAGATATTTCTTGGGCTCAGGTATTTCATGTTTTAGCAAATGCTGTTTTACTGAATTGCTTAATGTAAGTCGTTAATGGGTTCCCTTATTGTATTCTCAAGGATAGTTGAATGATAGACATTCATTTATTAATCAAATAAGTTCTGATTTTCTCAGGATACGCTTTATAAAAAAAAGAATGAAGAATTTCATCTGGATATGAGAGACGGTGGTACAAATGTCCATCTAACGGGCAACATGAAACTTAATCCTGACTCATTCCTTGCACCAGAGGTGGGTTTCAGCAGGTTCTGACCAGTTCTGGAGAACCGGTAGTGGAAATTTTGAGTAGTTTGGAGAACCAGTAGTAAAAATTCTGACTGGCCCTGCCCCCATCTATTCTCTGCTTCCCGAGTCCCAGCTGATCGGGAAGAAATGTGGATTTTGGAGTAACTTTTCCCTGGATTGGGGAGGGTTACACCCACAGAACCGGTAGCAAAAAAAATTGAAACCCACCACTGCCTTGCACACATAATTGGACAGAAATTGAATAAGCAAATAAATAAACACACACATTTTGTAGATCTTTATTTGCTTATTTGCAAAGAACTACTTAAAGTTCTCTCGCTGCTGCAAGTTCTTCATACGAATGCATGAATGATCCTTCTGCACCACTGTTAATTCATCCACCCAGTTTTTCATGCACTTTCACTGAATTTTTTTTTTTTAGATACAATGAGCAAGAATCTTATGGTGTTAAATAACAGAAAGGCATACTAGCTTCAAATCAATACTGACATTCATATGGGTATACATCTGGAATTCTATTTCCATCTTTTGCCTACTACTGTAGACACATTGTCAACATATTTTTAGCCACTTAGTAACATCTTTGACAAAATACACATTTCACTGTGTCAAATACTTTTATTTCTGTTGTTATACATGCTGTAGTATAAAACTAGTAAAACAAGTGATCCTGACATCATTTTTAAAAAGTTACCATTTTTCCCTCTTCAAACTGGCTTACAGTTTTTAAAGAAAGAAACTATCCTGTTTCCCCAAAAATAAGACATCCCCTGATAATAAGCCCAATCAGGCTTTTGAGCGCATGCAGTAAAATAACCCCCCCCCCAAAAAAATAAGCCCTCCTCGAAAGTATTTAAACGCAGAGCTGGAAATCAGGTAAGATGGCAAAAGGAGCCCCATCTTGCTCCACATGCCCCAAAATAATAAGACCTTTATATTATAATAAGATTCTTTATATTAGATTTCTGTAGTATTGCACTACTCTGTGTATTGTTCCTGTATTAGTTTTGTTTATATAACAAATGTAAGAATGGCATATTGGACGAGATGACAGTTGGAATCAAAACAGGTGGGCAAAACAGTAACCATCTGATATATGCAAACACTACTTTGTTAGCTGGAAGTAAAATAAATAAATAAAAGCTCTTCTTAAAAAAATAAAAATGGAAAGTGAAAAAAATGAGTTAATGTTAAATATAAAAGTTATGCCAATCTGTATGTTTGGTGATTGTACGTGAAGAGAACATTATGTGGTTTCCTTGAGCTGAAGAACATAAGGTGGAAAGCGTGTAGAAATAATGAAGGCAATAGATATGTACAAAGCATTCTGTCTTCAGTCTGCACATACCTAAAAGGCAATGACAAACTCACACAAGAACATGAAGAACAGAATGCTTAAGAGGAATTATCTCTCCATGGGCAATGTACAGCTATGATAACTGGATGTCAAGAAAGAACAAGAGAAAGAAGCTATCAAATTATGGACCTGGAGATAGTTACTACCAGTAATTATGCAAGAAGTACCTATTAATCAATCTTGAACCAAATAAAGATTGGCGGAACCCTTGCGGCAATCATCAGCATGCAGAAACTAACATACCTTGGATGTGTAATCCAACAGATGGCAGACTAGAAAAATATTACTCTGATTGGTCAGACTGAGGAAAGTAGAAGGGAAGGACATCAGGAAGGGCACTAAGATAAGAAGACACTTCATGACTAACCTTGGAAGAGCTATACAGTATGTCATTATTAGAGACAAATTGAGAAGGCAAGCATTTGTCCTAGCATCAAGATTTGGGTAATCTGTATGACATCCAAGTGAAGCTATATGGTGTGTATATTAAAACCTGGTTCACAAGAATGTTTTGCTTAACTAAATCTCATTAGCACATCTGAAAACAAAAATCTGTGGGAAAACACATTCCTAAAGATTCTGCAAAGCTAGATTATTTAGGATTTTATGAATCAAAAAAAGGTCCTTAGAACTAGCCAATCAAAGCTTGTCCCAAACAACTTTTCTTTTACCTTCTTCTTTTACCTTCTTCAAAGCTCAACACTGAAGAAGAAATACATTTAAACCGTAAAAACAAACAAACAGAAATACATTTAAAATTTGTGAAAGAAGTTGCCAGCTAATCCTCTATATATTGTAGATTTGTTCTGCAATGGTAGAGAGAAAATTGAAGCCAAGTTTAAAAGAAATGGACAAGGAATTACAAGGTTTTTTCTGGAAAAGATAGACTTGAGGATGATACCATAGTCACATTTTACTGCTGCTTTCTAACAACCAATATTGTATATACATTACTCATGTCTCTCTCCTTATCTGCTGTTTCAAGTTCCCCAACTGCCACAGCCTTTCCTTGTAAGAGAACTGTTCTCCTAATTATTTGGGTGACCCCTTGTCATATCTTCCTAGTTCTTTAATATTCTTCTTAAGATGCAGTGACCACAACTATAGTTCATAATCCATGCGGTCTCACCACAGATTTGCATAAGAGCATTACAGAGTATTTATATTAGCAGTCCTATTTTCAGTTTCCTTCCTAGTGATTCCAAAATTTGCTAGATGTTTTTTTAAAAAAAAACTGCACATGAGCTTGACATTGTTATCAAGCTGTTCTGTGACGTCTTTCTTAATCAATCACTACTAGCTGAGATCCTATTAATGTCTACATGGGTTTTTTGTAGCAATGGGTGTCCATTTACACTTGTTTACAGCTCAAAATCTATATACTGATTAGTCCAGAATAAATATCTACTGTAATAAATGGCATAATCCAGTATTTCTCAGAAATTCCAGTACACTTAATGTTTATTTATGTTTCTAAGAAAAATAAGAAAGATAAGAGACAGAAAGAATATCCTCATTCCTTTTCCATTGATATACAGCAAGTGCCCTGGCTAGGAACAGCGTGGTTTAAGAATTCATTCCATTCATTTTTAAACTAGCGACCTGTGTTCCGTATATCAGAAGGTAAACAGAATTCAAAGGAAATACAATCCATCTATTAACGTTTCACAGCTTTTAAATTCTATACAGATGAATTATCTGCACATATTGCAATCTGTTAAATCCTAAATCATCTTCAGTATATAGCAATAGCACTTAGACTATATGAAAATTAAAATATAAAAAAGTGGACAGAATTGTATCAAGATAATAGAATGCAAAAGAACAAAAAAGCAAAAAGTGGAAGCTTGAGGCTGAAACATATGATCAACAGGAACTGGTATGTCTAGTCTAATGAAGAGAAGGACTAAAATTGACATGATAGCAGTCTTCCAGTATTTGAGAGGCTGTCACAAAGAAGAGGGAGACTACATATTCTCCAAAGTACCTGAGGACAAGACAAGAAGTAACAGATCAAAGAGAGATCCAACCTAGAATTAAGGAGAAATTTCCTGCCAGTGAGAACAATTAATTAGTGGAACACCTTGCCTTCAGAAGTTGTGGATGCTTCAACAGTGGTTGTTTTAAACAAGAGACTGAATAGCCATTTGTCCAAAATTGTATGAGGTCTCCTGATTGGGCAGGGGTTGGACTTGAAAACCTCTAAAGTTCCTTCCAACTCTGTTATTCTGAATTCTGTTACAAAAGTTTTCCAAAAATATCACAAATGCCTTTCCACAGCTACATCCAATATTTTGTTAAAAAGAAGCTTGACATATTTTCTTTTTATTCTTCTCCCTTTACCATTCATCAAGTTACAGATACTGACATTAAAAGAGAAATATCACATATTGGGTTGTGCATGACTGAGACAGTAAGATGTAATCATAATTCTTCTTTGTAATCCATCAATTATATCTGCTGGCATTTACAGTGATAGCTGTCAAAGTGCCTTATACAGCTGGCATAAGCTAACACTGATGGCACTATGAGGCATGGAGCAAAGTATGTACCATGTCTGAGAACTCAATTCTGATTTACCAAAGTTAGCAGTGAAGTACTCACGGACTTAACAGAAGGATAATGTCCTACAGAAAGTAATGGACATGAGAAAATCAGAATGGAGCATATATGAGCAGTAGTTCTTAATCAAATACTGTACAATTACAGTGAGGACCACAAAATCAGAAAAGATGAATGAATGTCTGGTATGGTTTAAACCCAGTATGTTTTCCATCTTCTCATTTTGCCCTCCCCCCCCCCCTTTTTTTGAGATAATCCTATGTATCTATTCTATTTAGAACCCACAACATCTATTTTACAAAAGGTAACCATAATAGTGAATAAGCAAAGGTTTCAGCTAGAACATATGCATAGTTGTAGCAGAACAATTTTGTATCTTGTTCCTACATATTTGTGCTAATTTATTAATTTATCTTTCCCTTAACTCCCATACAATTTCATATGCTCTTAACCAATTACAGTTTTTCCTGAATCACATTCTCAGCCTGGATAGGATATCCTCTGCTACCCTATGTTCCGGTTAAGTGATGGAAACAATATAGGGAACACAGGTAGTCCTCAACTTACGACCACAATTGAGCCCAACATTTTTGTTGCTAAGTGAAACATTTGTTAAGTGGGTTTTCCCCATTTTACGATTTTCCTTGCCACAGTTGTTAAGTGAATCACTGAAGTTGTTAAATTAGTCAAACTGTTATTAAGTGAATCTGGTTTCCCCATTGACTTTGGTTGTCAGAAGGTTGCAAAAGGTGATCACATGACCCGGAATACTGCAATCGTCATAAATATGAACCAGTTGTCAAGCATCTGAATTCTGATCACGTAGCCATGGGGATGCTACAACATTTGTAAGTGTGTAAAATGGTCATAAATCACTTTTTTCAGTGCCATTATTACTTTGATCGGTCACTAAATGAACTGTTGTAAGTTGAGAACTACCTGTATTGGGAGAAGCAAAAAGCTGGTAATTATAATATTATCTGAAGGGGTGGTTGTGTCAGTGGGCCTGGGGAACCCAAAGTGGGATGGAGCCAGTGGTGAAATGTAAAATTTGTTACTACCGGTTCTGTGGGCGTGGCTTGGTAGGGGAGGGGATAATGTGACTGGGTGGGTTTGGCCAACTTTTTTTTTTTTTACTTTTAAAAGCATTTTTTCTACAACTTTAAGAGGTTGCAGGAAAAAATGCCTTTCGAAGTCTCTGACGATCAGGCAACTCAGCTGGGATCGTCAGAGGCTTTTAAAGGCACTTTTTTTTTCTACAACCTCTTCGGCTGAAGAGGTTGCAGAAAAAATGCTTTTAGAAGCCTCTGACGATCAGGCAACTCAGCTGGGATCGCCAGAGACTTTTAAAGGCATTATTTTTCTCTACAACCTCTTCGGCCGAAGATGTTGTAGATTTTTTAAAAAAGCCTTTAAAAATGCTTTTAAAAGCCTCTGATGATCCCAACTGAGCCGTGCAATCATCAGAGGCTTTTTTTTTTACTTTTTACTTTTTTTTTACTTTTTTTACTTTTTACTTTTTTTTTCTTTTAAAAGCAAGAGGTTGTAGAAAAAATGCTTTTAAAAGTAAAAAAAAAAAAGTCTCTGATGATCGCGCGGCTCAGCTGGGCATGGAGAGGGCAGGGATTTTTGCTACCGGTTCTCCGAACCACCCATTGCCATCGCTACCGGATCGAGTGATCCGGTCCGAACTGGGAGCATTTCACCCCTGGATGGAGCCTATTAAATGGCTAGTATGAATGTGTGTTGTTGCCAGGGTGGGGGTGGGAATTTATTATTTTATTATTATACTTTTTATTATTTTTATTTCTTTTATGTGGTGTTTTTATATCCTTCTAAAGCAGTCTTGAGTTGCCATGTACGAATAGGCAGCAATATACATTTTCTAAATAAAATAAATAAAAAATAAAATCTGATAAGCACTAGATTTTGGAAGCCTTTCAGTTTCCCAAAGTCTCTCATTATACTGTACATAGGCTAAGAATGTTCTCAGCACTTCTCATTATCAATACAAGAACATGGGAATGGATTAATCTATGACAGGCAAATAAATTTCGAGTCCTCGCCATCAGACATACATCATATCATAAACATGTGAGATTTTTAGAACCTCATTTAATCCCAGCTTTCCGATGAATTTCAAAACTGATTTTCCACTCCCACCCGATATGAATCATTTCCTCATCTGGATCAAAACCCAGTCCAAATTAAGGCAAGATGAGTAATGTCACGCCATGTATAAATTTAATGTTGGGACATAGCAATGAATGTTCCCCATTTATATGGTTTATTTGTATTTATTTAGTGTTATGTGCTACTTTCTAGGGCAACATAAAACAAGCCTTAAAATACCAATTAAAACACTAAAAACCAGCACTAGTTAAAACAATAGATACTCCAATTCCGGCATACTTAATAAAAGGCAAATTGAAATTAAAAAGTGCATAAAATCTGTTGAAAAGCTAATAAAGATAAATTATATCATTTGAGTTTGAGAAAATTGCATTTTCTTTCTTCTCCATCCTCCTCATTATCGAACACAAATCAGCTTTTACCCTTGTTAGGAATTTCCCATTAACAACAATCATGCTTTATTTCTATGCTTCTCTGAAATTGGGTTCTTAGATCTCAAATTCAATGATCTGATCCACCGTTGCCCAGCAGAAATGAGGCAGCTGTATATAGTATACTTTGCATCTAACCAATAAGATCATAAGCAAAGTCAGAGGTTCACTTGGTGATCACTTCGCTTAGCAACTCAGTTGCTGGTCCCGATTATGGTCACTAAGCAAAAAGTACCTATATTTGGATTAGGGAGTTTACAAATGCCCAGGCAGCCATGAAATTCTGGACATTACGGAACCAGCTTTACTAATAAAATACAAACTGTGTATCTTTGCTCATTCAAATCTAAATATTCAAAATAAAAATCTGGCTTGCTTTGTATCTGCCAGTCACAGCATTCAGTGTTCACCAGTGGTGGGTTGCTACCGATTCGCCCCAGTTCAGGCGAACTGGTAGCGGCGGTGGCGGGAGGCTCCGTCCACCCACCTGGACTCTTCTTCGCATGTGCAGAAGTGTTGTGCTCATGCATGAGCGCACGTGCGCCCACAAGTGAACCGGGAGTGATGGGTTTTGAAACCCGCCCCTGGTGTTCACCCAAAACTTTGGATCCTTAGTGGCAGCAGTTAAGCTTAATTCACTTCCAGTTTATACTGGATTATGCACCCTTGGCAGCGTTATATTTTTTTATCATGGATTTTGTATTTATTGTGCTTATATGTTTATTATTTCTAGTCCGGGAACCCATTGTTAAGATATACCAGGTTATAAACAAATTAATAAGTAATAAATATAGAAGAATGAGTTCTTGCATTTTCTGCATGGTCTACTGGCATTAAGCAATACTTTGGAATCAGTTGCATGTGTTTTTCTTCAGGCTTAGAGGTTTAGCACACAGAATATGAATTTTAGAAAGGTCAAACTAACAATAAAATGTATGCAGCAAAATCACTAACCTGAAGGGTTCTCCATAAACAAATATATAATCACCTATGGCACTGACCATCAACAAATTCATATTTCATCTTTACAGGTAACAAATACTTATGATTAGCCAATACATATGTATATATGGGTATGTAATTATATATTGATTAGTTTAGCTTTTAGCATAACATATGAAGGTATTGAATTTCTCCAGAGTAAGAGATAATATTTTTAAAAAATTATACCAATAGGCCATCAGCATTATGAGTAAATTTATTTTCCCCAGCTGTGCTAAAGATATGCAAAATTTTCATATTCTTTTCAGAGTTGCCTAGCAAATGATTAACACCACCTCTGCTCATTATCTTGCTTAACAAAACTTCTCTAAAAACAAATAAATCAAAAGGGCCTCCAACGTTCCTGAATAAATAAATTACAGACCTGTTTCATGGCAGCAATGATATTTTAAAAAGCATGTGCAAGCTCATTGTACAATTTTATTACAAAGCTGCAATTTATAACAAAATTGCCTGCTTCTTCATTTTCTCCCTTTACACATTTTAATACCTGGAACAGTTATGGAACCTCTAAAAAGCAACCTATCAAAAGATGTTAACTCTCTGTCCCAGTAAGTTGCAGTTATTGCTAATTAGGAGCTACTTTGTACCATAAAAATGGCTCTCTGTGCCAGTGCTTTTCTCCTTCCTGTTGCTGCATTAAAATTGAAATAGAGATAAGGAGGTTGCAAAGCTTCAGTAAAGACAAGCTGTAGACGAAATGGAGAAATATTTTTGCAACAATTAACAAGGAAAACAAATATATTGCATATTTCCTACGTTAGATAGCTTGACAAGAAGACTAACAAAGTGTTCTGATTAACGTAACAGGAGATTCAAGTACAATTGAGAATTCAGCTACTGAAGTTCACTGGATCACTCTGAGCCAGTCACTCTCTCTTGGTCCACCTACCTTATAATCATGTGGTTGTGGAGGGAAATTAGAAATGGTGTACTATAGCGATTAAGGTATTGGCCTAGAATCCAGGAGACTGTGAATTCTAGGCCTCCCTTAGGCATGAAAGTTGGCTGTTAACTTTGGGACAATCACTGTCTCTCAGTCCAAAGTTTTAGATATGTTAACTAGGAGGAGGGGAAGGGGAGGTAAAAGAGGACAAGGAGGAGAAAAAAGAGGAGGATGGTAAAAGGAGGGAGAGATGAAAGAAGGAAGGAAAGAAGGAAGGAAGGAAGGAAGGAAGGAAGGAAGGAAGGAAGGAAAGAAAGAAAGAAAGAAAGAAAGAAAGAAAGAAAGAAAGAAAGAAAGAAAGAAAGAAAGAAAGAAAGAAAGAAAGAAAGAAAGAAAGAAAGAAAGAAAAGTATCTAAAACAATTAACTTAATTTTAACACAGCTACAATCAGTGAGGAAACATGTTAGTATGTTAGCGTGATTGCATGTTGTTAAATATACAGAATGGCATCAATCTCAGCAGATTTCTCTCATTCAGTAGCTGATGTTTTGCACAAATGACTTCTGCCGATCACAAAAAATGATAACCTTTCCTTTTTTATAGTCTATCACTAAATGCACAACAATCTCAGGCAAATTTTAGCTACTTCATTAACTATAACCCTGTCTGAGCTAAGATAGAATGCCAATTAGTACAGAACATACTAATCAATAATTAACACTTAGATACCAGACTAGAAACCTGCAGATCGTGAATTCTAGTCCTTCCTTAGGCATGATGCCAGTTGGGTTACCTTGGGCCTGTCATTCTCAGCCCTAGGAAGGTGGCAAACTGGCAATGGTGAGCCACTTCCAAAAAAAACCAAAACATCCTTGTTAGGAAAGCTGCAGGGACATGTCCAGGCAGTCATCAGCAGTCAACAATGACTTGAAGGCACACAAAAAAATCTACATACTTAGGACCCAAATACTAACATAGTCCCGCTCATCCATCCAGGGAACACCTTTTTGTTGTCTACCAATGAGTTTAACACCTAGAAGAATGACCAGGAAGAGTGCCTTCTCAGTGATACAACCCTAATTATGAAACAGATGTTTGACTTTCTTACACACCACCTTCTTTCATAAAAAACTGAAGATACACCTACTTATTCAAGAATTATAATAATATTCCAATACCAGTGGGCCTGTAAGTACCGTATATCTATTTGCTTTGATTTTTTTTTTAAAAAAAAGATCTTTGCTTTACTGCTTTTTCAATTCAGTAAAACAGGTGTCATATAAATTTAATGACAAAATAAATGAAATATAATGTATGAATCATTTTAAAACATTGTTGCACTGATGTTATTTAAAACATAAGTTGTACACATCTTTTTCTCTACTAATCCAATCTACTCTCCTCTGGGGCGAGGAGCAACTTAAACATAAAAGAAAAAAAATTCAATTACTGCTTGGCTCAGCATTACACATGAATCCAATCACTTGTGCTCTATCGACGAACCATGAACCCAATTAATTGTGGTTGATTCAACAAACCATACCTCATTGTATGAACTAATATGTTAACCTAGTCACCATGTTATTCTGTTAATATAAGAGGAGTTAGACTTATTTTCTAATCTGTAGAGTGCGAGTTTTAGATATGAATTATAAGTCATCACAAGCAAACATGCATATGCTGGAAATCTCACCTATGATTTTCAAGTATATGTTTCAGTCTCAAGGCAGGAGATGGCTTGCAATCCAGTTTTTTTCCCCCAATGAAATAATAAAAGCATACAATATATCATCAAACTTCAGTCATTTACTGTTTTAATTCTTTCAGATACATAGCCTACTGTGATTTAAAAATAAATTAAATGCAAAGGATACCCAAATGAGAGAAACGCTGAAATGCAACTTTGCTACAACAAGCTTAATATATGCATATCCCAATAAAAATAAAACATTATTTCTTAGCAACTCCCAATGTATTTTTCTCAGCACAGAAAAAAGTAACCGACACACAAATTAAGGTGACTGAAATATGCTTTCAGCTAACAGAGTAATATGGTAGCTATTCATCACCTGAAGTCATAAAACACTAGGTCCTGTCCTTAGCATATTCTAATGAAGCCTATCATGCAAATGAGAGTGACCTTTACTGTGCATTCTGCAAGTTCACATTTATGCAAGGAGTATATATAGTTTGCCAATACAAACTAGCCAAAGACTGCGTAATTACAGTAATCAATTAGTAGTTAGTGTCTGCTCATTTGCAGTTAATGTCAACTAAGCCATTTCATAAGGAACCATCCCTGACAATGTCTGTAATTTTATTTATTTATTTATTTATTTATTTATTTATTTATTTATTTATTTTTTGGTAATGCTGGTAGCCGTTTTGTAAAAATGAAAACAATTGGAAATCAACTAGAATTAAGTTAGTTGGCCTCATCCATACCATACTCTTCAAGGTTCATCAGAAAAATGCTACCATCTGCAGCAGGATTAACCTGTTCAAAATTATATATCTTATGGAACAGATACAAACTCAGGTTATGCCTAAAACACCCATGTGGATCTCACCACAACAGGCATTTTATAGAAGTGAAATCTAGTATCACGAAATACTAAAATTTTGTCAAGAGGAATATTAAATAAAATCAAGAGAAGAACTGTAGCTGAGAAATATAGTTATCAGTAGTTCTCTTACAATTACTAGAAATATTTAAAATAGGTAAACAGTTTATGGCTTTGAACATTGTAAAACTGAGTTTGAAATAGGATCGTGTACAAATAATGAGCAGGAAATTGCTAAAATGTATTTTATTGAACTTTTACTGAAATTTGAAGCAAAATAAGAACAAGTAAAAGAATGAATGAATGATAAAATAACCTAAAGAGTTTGGTTACAATATTTAGATGAAACAATGGAAAAACATATAACTGAAAGAATTAAAATTTACACTATGTTATAAAGAGGATTTTTATAAAATAATGTACCATTGGTATATGTCACCATAGAAATTGTTTAAAATGTATAAAGACAGTTCAAATTTATATTGTAAACAAGAAGAAGGGTAATTTTATCAAGCTTAGTGAATATGAAAAAAAGCTAGAAAATTTTAGATTCAAATACATACATTCTGATTTGGAGAATTTTAAAGATTAATACCGGTATACAGTTGAAACCCCAGTCTTTTCTTTTGGGATTGATAGACAGTTGGAAAACAGTTATGGAACTTTGTTTTTGTATATGATAACCACAGCAAGATTATTATATGCACAAATATGGAAAGATTTGGCACTACCCACAACGGAGGAATGGTTCGTGAAGATGATAGAACTTACTGAGATGGTTAAATTGACTTCTTTTCTTTCTTTTCTGTTTTCTTTTACTTTTTTCCTCTTTCTTGCACTTGTAGCTTTCTCTTTGATTTCTTTTTCTTACTTTATATTATTTTTATTAGTTTTTCTTTTCCTTTAAAAAAATATTTTAACAATGTTTTATTTTTTTAGAAAACAAAGTTATAGTTAGCACTATTTTCCACCTGTAAAATTAAGTTCTGATATGTAAATATTTAAATGAAGAACCATGGAGTGATTTGGAGAAAATGTAGAAAGATCTGGTGGAACTGAGGTCCTCATTTCAACAGATGAGTAAGTAGGCCATAGCCTCTGCTCAGCAACAGTCTGTTCTGCAGACAGTTATGGATAGGAAACATTACTGCAGCTGGTAATTAAAGTTAAAAACTAATACTATCTCAGAGATGGAGAATTTTGTTCAGGAATGCCATTTATCATGGCTTACCGTTCTACAGAACTGAAATGAATTATCTTCTTACCACATATCTGTTTTATGATCCTATAGCTGCTAAACTAAAAAGAGGGGCCGCTTGCTGGTTTTAATTTCATAATCTATTATTTATAAGACAAAATATAATAGGGGTTCACAGATATTACTTACACATAGAGCTCTATTTTCCCAATACACCAGCATTTTCATTGGGAAATACATGGGAAGTAATTATTAATCAGACTGAGGAAGAAAACGAATCTTCTCTATAGATAGTTTTTAAAGTAATACAGTACAGTAGAATCTCGGGTCACGACCATAATTCATTCCATAACCTTGGTCACAAACCGATTTGGTCATGACCTGAATCTAATTTTGGTAATTTTGCGCCTACAAAAAAAAAAAAAAGCACGGAAGGGGAAACTGGCCGCGGGAAAAAAAATGTGAATTTTTGGAAACCAATTTGGTCATGTTCAGAAGCGTTTGTGACCAGAGGTTCTACTGCATATGCATTCACATGTAACAACCACTAACATACCTCAGTATTATTCCTGGAAGTATGCTGGTTTACAAACTTTTGCATTTGGTTTCTTTGTTATCAAAGTTTTCCCTTAGTCTCAATTTATTTGCATCTCTGTTGTCACCTGATTTGACTCTGCTGTTCAACACTTCTACAAAACCAGTGCTATGTTATTCAGGATAGTAGCAATAAGACACACTAAAGGGAATTGTTCATTACATAGTTGAATACAAAAAACAGCCACAGAATAAAAATAACAATTCCATGCAGCCCATTCTTCTGGATGTTGCACAACCAATAGCCATATTTCCATTTTTCCACAGATAACTTCTTTATCTTAACTCCTTTCAGAATAAGCATAGAGGGAACCCCTTGCCAAGTGGACTTTATTGGACCATTGCATTTAGAACTGGCCTGATTGAATCCCAGACAAAGAGACTTTCCACTTTAGCCACCCGGAACAATAATGGAAATTTTTAAAAAATGTAATTTCCAAATTAAAAGCCAGCAAGTAGCAGTAATGGAACAGTAGCAAAGCAATATTTGTCACCTTCCACATAATCTGGAAGATCATGTGGTGAACATGATTGACATCTTTCTAGTGGCCAAATCCCTTTTTAACATTTTACAAGATTTTTTTTTCCATTCAGAAACATTAATAAGCCGTATATTGTTCTTCCCTCACCCTTAGAAATGAACAACTTTTGTCCTTCAATTTTGTGAAGTCAAACTTGCTTGGTAAATTTGCAAATAAACACACAAGTTACAGCTCCATCTTCTGCATATTAAAATATTTAAAACAAAAATATTTATACTTCCAGAGCACCATGTGGACTTGGTTTGAACAATATGTGCGGACCTAATGCTGTGTAACTAGAAACAATTTCAGAAGTCAAATATCAAGGGTTGGGAGGTTTTTTTCCCCTCTTGAATTTAACGTTTTATTCATCAAGGAAAGTGTGTCCTGGAGAGATTAGACTCTGTGGGCTGGGGAAGAACACCTATATGCTGTGAAGGCATCTTAGTTTTCGTGGTGGTGCTGCTTGCAGCAAAAAGGAAGCTCCTGATAATAAGTTTTGTAAAACAAAATTGGGCTACTATTTCCCCTCAGCCAACTGACCTTAGCCATTTAAAAGAACGTGCTCAGTAGCAGCACACAACAGGGTGTGCCTTTGAACCCAAACAGTGTGTTTCTAAATATGCAACTGCTTATTGCAATTCCAAACAGCTATCTAAATGCATAATCGTACACACTGTCAACTATTTTCCTTAGCCTGCCCCTAAGAGACAGAGCCTTGTCCACTAAGGCAAGAAACCCACCCATCTCTTATAGTTATTCCTCAATCTCCCTCCTATTAGACATATCTTTATTAGACAAGAAGACACCCAAAAGATTCTTAATTTTTTCCCAAAGGGGGAAAAAAAATATTGTTTCCATGGTGACGTTCCCAAGGAAAAGAGCAATCAAGCAGCAATAAGTAGAGTGACATTGAAGATTTATTGGTTTATTTCTACATAGTGCTGGAACCAGTCACCTCACACAGCGTCAAACACGTACAACTTGTCGATACTGACACGGAGGCAAACAGCAGGAGGATAGCGCTTTTCGTGCTTGTCAAGCCAAACGCTGATGGGGGCCTCTGACAGTTACTGAGAGGGGACAACCAGGAAAAAGATGAGCAAAGGGACAGAAATAAGCAGCATATTAGAAAGGCCTAAGGCTCCTTCCAGATAACGTTCAACCTAGTAGTGGGGAAGGCCTTCTAAAGCCGACTCCTATCAAAGAAAAGGCTAATGTGAAATGCTTCGGAAAGCAGAAGAGTAACTGATCATTGCTGGCATCCCGCGGGATGGTACCTTTATGATAAACATTCACGACAACTTGTGACCAGAGTCCTGTTACAACACTAATTGTCCATGAAAGCTGACCTGCAGCAAAGCAGCAGAGTTCAGCTTCGATAGGTTTGGCTCAAGAGTACAAACATGATTGCAGTGACAGAAGACATCCACGCATCAAAAAATCTCTGGAAAAAAGTCTGACGTGAGTTTACAGACTTGGGTTTTTAAAAATAAAATAAAATGGAGCATAGTTTTTAACATTTTCTTGACTCAGGAAAATAAGCTCCTAACATTCCCTTTAGAATCTTTTGAAGCTAAATGAAAACAATCAAGGTGATAAACCCAATCTAGGAGATTATTACCCTGTTTTTCCCAAAATAAGACATCCCCTGATAATAAGCCCAATCGGGCTTTTGAGTGCACAACAATAAGGCCAAGTATCTTATTGTATAAGACAGGGTCTTATTTTTGAGAAAACACGGTATTACATTTCTAACTTCTGCTTGAAGTTTATTAGCTTTAACATCTTTTTTAAAGCAAACTTTAAAGCTTCTACAAGTAGAAGTGTACAAATGAAGAACAAAATAATCCAGTTTCTTATAATAAAACAAGTCTGGACATAGAAGGAAAGGGAAAAGGATGGGACAGGACAGGACAGGACAGGAATTAGCAGATATCCAATATACAATTATTACCACAAGTCATAACATACAACATGCCATAAAATATACCAAAGTAAAATATTATAAATAAATTAATAATAGAAATATTATAGTAAATGTAAAAAAAGGTTACAGCAAAATAAAGGACAAGGTGATAGCTAAGAAATTAACTATTTCTTTCTAAGTATGAAATTATTATATTGAAGAATGTTCCAAATGGAAATAAATAAAATTTCAGGTTGTGTGCTATCAAAATAATTTAATAATATTTAATAGTATTTTTTTAAAAAAATGAGTCCCTAGTCTGATCCACACTATTTTCTAATTTACCACTAGGGTAACATTTCATGTTCAATATGTTAATTAAAATATATAAAACTTTTTTACTAGTATTTTAAATTGCAAGTAATTATGTAAAATAAGTTCTTGTAATAACTTCTTAAAAATAACATAGAACAAACCAAAATGAGTATTTTAAGCGATAATTTTATAATTCTTAAAGTTCCTAAAATTATAAAACAAAAAAAGAATTAAAATAATTTCTGATTTATTACAAAATACGTAATTAACTTCTGAACCAGTTTAGTGTTTAAAATGAATTAAATTAATTACAACTGAAGTTGGCTAATTATTCAGTGGAATTAAAAATTATGCATGTATTTTTTAACAGATTGCAATTATTATAGTGCGAGGCCAAAAAAGTGAATTGTTAAAACACCAAAAGTAGTACACAAAACATCTTTATAAAATAAGAAGTGTAGGAGGAACACTTAAAATCTCAAAATAACTATATCCCTGATATGATTTTATTTTAAAGAATAGCAGTATATAATTAACCAAAAATGGAAAATACTGAAAAGAGAACAAGAACACTGTAAAGAAAAGTATACTGTCTTTCAAAATCTTAATTATTTATCACTGCAGCTCAATGGAAAAACTCAGAAAGGGAGAAAAAAACCTTTGCTTAAAAAAATCCAACTTAACTGAACACTATTCCTTTTTTCTAGTCTCTCCAGTGCCAGAACTGTTCTGGTTCTTAAAAGAAATTATGTCAGTGCAAGTATATAGTTTAGCAATTCTGTAACTCATTATTTTCTTCATGCTAAAGACCTCTGAGCCTGCTTTATAAAGATATGACATAGACTTCCGCTGGCACCGCAGGCACCGCTGCAGCTCCTTTGTGAGCTCTTATTCCTGGGATCTGTAAAACCGCCAAAACAGCGTAAATCAGCCGTTTTGGCGGCTGGAACTTCCCCCTCGGGCAAAGAGAGGGAGCTGAGTGCTCAGGTGTATAGGGTAGAGCCCCCAAAACCTCCAGGATTAATCCTGGAGGTGCAGAGGGTGAGGGCTCCCCAAACGCCTGGAAAGCAGCTCCAGACTCAGGATTCCGTCTCTGACGGAACAAGGCGCCGCGACCATCCCTGCGAAACAAGTGATTTCAAGGATCGATTTTTACACAGGCAGAACAAAACAGGAGAGCTTCTCGCAAGTATTTTTCTTTCCTTTAACTCTCATGAATAATGAGTCCTTTCATATTCGAATGAAAGTTTTAAAGACATCCAAAATGGTGCTGATAGAAAATGGAAGTTTAAGAAGAAAGTGATTGTTAAAGCTTGTTTGCGCTTGTTAAGGTTGTTATAGCTGTCAGTACGTTGAAGCTTTGCTGAATGAAGAAAAGATGGCAGAGGCAAAGATTTTTGAAGAGAAAGGATGTTTCCCAAACTATGAATAAACTGATGGGCTTGAAGGAGGTTAATCCGGAGATATGGAGAGAGATCTATCCAGAGGTTTTGATCCAGATGAGAGGAAAAGTGCTGGGATAAGCTTGGATTTTCAAGATATCAAGAAGGATTACAAATGGAACATTACAATTTCTTTATAAAAAAGGACTTTTAATCCTAATTAAAGAGGTGTGTTTCTTAAAAGGAACTACTTTGCGAGCTGCACAGGATTGGAAGATAAAATTACAGTTGAATACACAAAAGCTTGTAAAAATAAAAGATGGTGGAATAAAGCGGAAGAAGAAGGCTCGGAAAAAAGTGGAAGAATTTTATCAAGGATATGATTTGTTTGGTTTTGAAAATTTTTTTATTTATGACTGGATGTTTCAACTGTTATATAAACGTGATTAAGGATATGATCTGTATGGTTATGATTGGATGGATTATATCTAAAAATTACTTTAAGTAATGGTTTAAAAGAGAAACTTTCTTTTGGATGTTAAATTTAAGGTTATAGATTTTTCAATATATTTTCAAGGGCTTTAAATTGTTTGTTTGTTGTTGAATTAATTGGGATTAACTACCTTTAAGCAAGAAAAGTTATATTTTGTTTTGAACAAGGAGAGTTAAAGTACAAGTGATAGATAAATCTATAGATAGTTAGTTTGTGGGGTCTTTTATTAAGGTTTGTTAAATGTTTTTACCCTGCATTTGTTCTGGGAAGTCCAGGGAGGGGGATGGGGGTTGGGATAGGAGGGGGGAAGGGAGGGGGGAATTGTGTGTATATATATATATATATATATATATATATATATATATATATATATATATATATATGTGTGTGTGTGTGTGTGTGTGTGTGTGTGTGTGTGTGTGTGTGGGTGTTTTCTCAGGTTTTCGCGGGTGTTTGTATGTAGGTCTTTGGTTATTCGGGTCTTCTCCCACGTAAAATTGGAAGTGTCTTGGCGACGTTTCGACGAAGTCTCATTCGTCATCTTCAGGCTGGTGTTCTCGGCTTCGTGCTTCCAGGAGCAATGTGAGATCTCAGCTGTCTCTTCCTTTTAACTGCTAGTGGGGGTGTGAGCTGATTGGGTGGGGACTTGGCTGTGTTCTGATTGGGTGGAGGTGTGTTCTGATTGGTTAGGGGCTTGGCTGTGCTCTGATTGGATGGGGGGTTGGTTGTGCTCTGATTGGATGGGGGTGTGTTCTGTTTGGGTGGGGGCTTGGTTGTGCTCAGCTCCCCTGCAACTCAGACTAAGCTGAGCACAACCAAGCCCCCACCCAAACAGAACACACCCCCATCCAATCAGAGCACAGCCAAGCCCCTAACCAATCAGAACACACCTCCACCCAATCAGAACACAGCCAAGTCCCCACCCAATCAGCTCACACCCCCACTAGCAGTTAAAAGGAAGAGACAGCTGAGATCTCACATTGCTCCTGGAAGCACGAAGCCGAGAACACCAGCCTGAAGATGACGAATGAGACTTCGTCGAAACGTCGCCAAGACACTTCCAATTTTACGTGGGAGAAGACCCGAATAACCAAAGACCTACATATATATATATATATATATATATATATATATATATATATATATATGATTGATTTTTTGTTTATGATGTATGCTGACTATGAAATAAAAGTTTTGTTTTTTTAAAAAAGATATGACATAGAAACTTTAAATCCACTTGAAACATTTCTATTTACATGACTGCAGACGCCTTTAATCTGATATCCTACAAGTGAATTGGACTACAATTCCCATACTTAAGTCTAAACAACAGAATTTCTAACTTCACTGCCAATAAAACATTACTACAAGGAATCAAGCAATTTAGTTTAACATAGCAGCAGTTGGTAAATCTTTCATGGCAAATGGAAACCCAGGGATTTGGAAAAATAGCTACTGTATATGTCCCATTTATCCATACACAAAATTATGAGATTGTTCTCCAGCATTTATATATCAATAAAATTTTCAGGTCTGTTTGTTTGTAACATTTGATTGGATGACATTGGAAAGCAAGGGCAACACTTTACAAACCAAAATAACCTCGTAGTTTGCCTGGTAAGGCAGGGAGAGTCATATCCCCACCCTGTTTTCTACCTCCCTCTGGCTACCATATCCAATCAGCAACAAGGCAATTAGCTGCTTTAGAACAGAAGATGTAATTTGAAATCTTAACAGTACTGGATAGCAAGAGATGCTTGCTCATGAAACAGGGCTAGCTGGGAAGTGTTGACAGATGATGGGTAAGAACTCTTCTTCCCTGGAGAAAGGGGGCCCTTGGGGACATGCTGGGATGGGGTATGGGGCTGCAGTTTTCTTCATGGTCCACTGCTCCATTTGTTTCCTCTTTCCCCCCAGCAAAGAAGCAGGCAGTTCCACAAGGCGGGGGGGAGAGAAGGAGGAAGAGGAGGGATTTCCAATGCTTCCTGCCAGCTTCCCACAACAAAGTCAATGGGAAGGCAGTAGGAAGTCACTCTTGCTCCCACCACTGTGCTCAATCAGCTGGAGGCAAGTCTTGATGGATGTCAGACAGACTGCTGCTTTGAAACAGAAGCTGAAATTTGAAATCCTTTCCTCTCACAGAAGTAGCAGACAGTTCCATGGGTGAGTTGAGAAGGCAGAGAAGTATGAGTGGATAAACCAATGGAAAAGAAGGTAAAATCAAAATTTAGTAAGAAATTAAAAGTAATAATTATTAATTATTAATTAATTTCCTTAATTATTATTAAGGAAAAAAAGGAAATAAGTTTTTGTATATATTTGTACTTATATACTTTATATATACTTAGTTTGTTTGTTGTTTGTTGATACTGTTGATTGTATTTTAAGGTTGTGAATGTTTTATACAATTTTATTTTTTTAAATCTAATAAAGTTTGTTTTTTTAAAACCAAAAGAGAGAGAGAGAGAGAGAGAGAGAGAGAGAGAGAGAAGGCGGAGAAGTGATTTCTAAGATCTTTGCCAGATCCCCGCAAGCAGCATTAATGGGGAAGCCAGCAGGAAGTTGGAAGTCAGACCTACTCCCACTATTTTTTAACCTACCCACGGTAATTCTGTTTTTCTGTTTAGGTAAGAAAATATTTCTAAAAGGATGACTCAACTGATCATAGATCTAGTGTCATCTAGCATCCTGTAGGCCCTATCCTATCCGTCTACAACCTTAGCCTTACAATACTTACAAGTATTGTACAAGTATCCTTTTAATACAGAACTAGACATACTCCTTCCCAAATAATGAGATACAGCCAATCATCACTTTTCAATTTTAAGAATTCCTATGGAGCCTGGAATCATTCTTGGAAACTATAACAATGGCCATATGCTAGTATGCTGCCATTTCATAACATCAAAATAATCTAAGAGCAAGAAAAAGGCCTGTAGAGAAGGCAGGCAATAGTACCAATGGAAGTGTCTATGAGCACTGATTTCCACAAGCAATTTACCTCTCCATGTTCTAAATCACGGGTGTCAAACTCGCCACATCATGTTGCCATCACGTGACGTAGCACAATGTTTTTCCCTTTGCGGAGCTGGGGTGGGTGTGGCCTTCATGTGAAGCATCTGGCCCACCAGTTTGACACCCTTGTTCTAAATGATCAACATCCCTATCTGACCTTTAGAAAATTTTAAAGGGAAAAAAATGAATGCACATATATGCAAAATAGAAATGGACATTGTTTTTGTATTCTTGCTCAGATGTCTACGAAAAAGCATTTTAATTTTCCTGTCTCTAAAAAGAAATTCAGACATCTGGACTAAAATGCCAATTTACTTCTTCCTCTCAATGGGTCATCATTTTAAATATTCTTAATGTAAGGAAGAAAAGAATAACTGATGACCAATTTCACTAATACTTTCAAGCTTAAAATTCAAAACAGTATATATTATGGAGTAAAACTAGTAAGCAGAAGAAGAGCAGTTGAGATACATTGGACTATTTACACAATTTCTCCAGAGCAAAGGAGACAGCTGAATGAAAACAACTCTACCTTACATATTTTATTTTATTTATTTTTATTTTATTTTTCAATTTATATACCGCCCTTCTCCCTGAGGACTCAGGGCGGTGCACAGCCAGAATTAAAAACATGAAATACAAATATTAAAAACAATTAAAATCTATATAAATTTGGCCCAAAATTTAAAAAACCACAAACCAATTAAACATTTAAAAATTTTAAAAAAATTTCTTCCTAAGCCAGCCCGGCTTGCTGGAAAAAGTGGGTTTTAAGGGCACGGCGGAAGGCACTGAGGTCTTGGATTCTCCTTATCTCTGGGGGCAGTTGATTCCAGAGGGTAGGTGCCCCCACAGAGAAGGCTCTCCCCCTGAGGGTCACCAGCCTACATTGTTTGGCTGATGGCACCCTGAGGAGGCCCTCTCTGTGGGAGCGCACGGGTTGCTGGGAGGTCATCGGTAGCAGCAGGCGGTCTCGAAGATAGCTAGGCCCTATGCCATGGAGCGCTTTAAAGGTGATAACCAACACCTTGAAGCGCACCCGGAAGACCATCGGGAGCCAGTGCAGCTCGCGCAGGAGCGGTGTTACATGGGAGCGCCATGATGCTCCCATCACTACCCACGCTGCTGCGTTCTGGACCAGCTGGAGCCTCCGGGTGCCCCTCAAGGGGAGCCCCATGTAGAGAGCATTGCAGTAGTCAAGGCGAGAGGTGACGAGGGCGTGAGTGACTGTGCACAGGGAATCCCGATCAAGAAAGGGCCGCAACTGGCGAATCAGGCGAACCTGATAAAAGGTCCCCCTGGTTACAGCCATCAGATGTTCCTCCAAGGACATCTGCATATCCAGGAGGACTCCCAGATTGCGAGCCCTTTCTGTGGGGGCCAAGGACTCGCCCCCAATAGTCAGTGATGGAGTCAACTGACTATATCGGGATACCGGGAGCCACAGCCACTCAGTCTTGGAAGGGTTGAGCTTGAGCCTGTTCCTCCCCATCCAGATCCGCACAGCCTCCAGGCACTGAGACATCACTTCAAGGGCATTGTTGGGGTGGCCTGGGGTGGAGATGTACAGCTGGGTGTCATCAGCGTATTGATGGTATCTCACCCCGAAGCCACGGATGATCTCGCCCAGCGGCTTCACATAAATGTTGAACAGAAGGGGCGAGAGGACCGATCCCTGCGGCACTCCACAGACGAGAGGCCTCGAGGTCGACCTCTGCCCCCCTGCCAACACAAACTGCGACCGGTCGGAGAGAAAGGAGGAGAACCACCGCAATACGGTGCCTCCCACCCCCAACTCTTCCAGCCGGTGCAGCATGATACCATGGTCGATGGTATCAAAAGCCGCTGAGAGGTCTAACAGGACCAGAACAGAGGAGCAACCCCTGTCCCGAGCCCTCCAGAGATCATCAACCAACGCGACCAACAGACATATACGGTACCTACATGTGCAAACACATTTTTAAACGCTTTTCTAACATGTGAAATAAGGGAAAGGTACAATCAATGGCTACTCTTCTATATGGTTTGGGACTGGGCTATCTGAAGCACCATCTTTTTTCCGAAAGTTTCTACCAATCCAATTCAATCCAACAGATAGAGAATGCTAAAGATCCATCAGCCAAAACGTGTTGATGGGCAGGAAGTAAAGACTCTCTGCTATAGACCCTGCTTTGTAGAATATTTTCTCCTTGGAGATAGAATGACCACAACCCTATTGGCCTTTGTATGGTTTTAAAAACTTGGCTGAGTACCCAGGCCTGGGGCTTGGAATGACTTAAGGCCTCATTTCTTGGCATTACTGTTAGTTGATTACCTATCTTGGCTACTGTATTATTTATTTTTTGGACACTTTTACTGTTTTATTGATTTATAGTTTTAGAATTATAAGACACTTAGACTAACTTGGCTAAGATGAATGGCTATAAAATTAATGGATGGATGGATGTCAGTGTCTAAGGATGAGTCCTTCAGAAACAGAATCTAATCCTAGTAAACATTGTGGAGAGTGAAAACCAAATCTTTTTTCTAATAAATTATGATCAACTAAGAAATGCACTCTTGTTATTGTTTATTAGTCAGAGAAGTACAAATGTCTGGGCATTTGAAACCAAGTTGCTACTCTTTAATAGCAATCCTATGTTAAATTAAACAGCAATGGAACTTGTGTGGAAGTTCTGTGGAACTTAGTGGGCATTACTTCCAAGCAGACAAGTAAAGGACTGCACTGACAGCGGGCCTTTATTACTGAAAGTTGCAAGTCTTTATTTAAACCAAATACGTCCATGTTGGGAAAACTTTTGACACAATACATCATTGCTTCTCTAATCCTAAAGGGCATTTGTACAACGGGCAGACAGAGGAACCCATTTATTATGGCTTTTACGGACTAATAATTTTAGTCAAAGGTCAAAGTTGGCAATGGTCTCTGAAGAATAGTGCAGCAAGAAGATCAAAGTAATAGTTAAAAATCATTACATATAATCAATGCCGAGCAAGCACACCATTAAAGGGCAAGGCAAAGAAACAGTCATTACCAACGAGAAAACAGAAAGTGGCAGGCAACAGGCCCATAGATGAGAAACCCCATGGTCCAAAGATAAAGAGGATACAAGGGGAATGTATATCTAAGCAACAGTATGTTAACCTAATCACTCCACATATAAACTCCTGTGTGGATAGGGTTAATAGGTATAATTATTTATTTATTTATTTATTTGATTTGTATAGCCACACATCTCAACATAGTCTATTACAGG
Source organism: Pituophis catenifer annectens (assembly GCF_029215685.1). NCBI lineage: Eukaryota > Metazoa > Chordata > Lepidosauria > Squamata > Colubridae > Pituophis > Pituophis catenifer. Next base: position 60,053,772 of record NW_027256883.1, on the reverse strand, counting down.
GATGTTACAAGATAATTGCAAGCCTAGCAAAATGCAAGCTTTTTTTAAAAAAAAAAAAAATTGGAACCAAGCGAATTAATAATATATATAGCAGTGTTTTGGATCTCAGATTATTTTCCTAGGTCCTGATAGTCCCTTGCTAAAACACAGAACGCTACTTATCTTAGCTTCAATTATCCAAAATATGTAGAAATGCAAATATCAAGAATCCCAGTGATATTGTACATGCTAAGAATTAAAGACATACAAAAAAGCCAATATTAAAAATCGAACTTTTCTTTTCAGCTGAAAAGGAAACAACGATTTCCTCTTCTTTCTACATATGGATCTACACAGGGTCCAAAAACAACAGAGCTGTCTGAATCATTTGACAGGAGATGGCTTGTAAGAATCTCACGCACAATATCCTTCTAAAACCTTTGCCTAATTTTAATCAAGTGAGTATTAATTATCAGAGCAATAGTGCATCCCACTTCCCACTTTGGGAAGATATCTGGGCTATCTTTGCTTGCAATACTGAGAACACACTGAAAACACTTTGTCTTCAGAAATTTTTGTGGGCTTTGTTTGATTTTCCACACAGGAAGATGGCCAGATAAACAGCTTAATCTACAACTGGATCCTGACAATCACATAATGTGGGCCCCTATAATAGTGTCTTGATCCCAGTGGCATGTGGAATGACCAACTTGTAGCCAGAATAACAGACATAACATTTGTCACATTTTCTATAGGAAGATATAAATGCGAATCCAGAATTTGATGACACACCGTCTCTTCCCTATACTATTTTGGTGGAATGCCATATAATCAACCACTTCTTTTCCTCCTGTGCCAAAACATGCCGCTTAACCTCATGAAAAGGCACTTCAAAACACTGTTTGATGGCTCAAGAAATTGCATTCCTTCTTCAAGGTGCTGCAAATTATCCAATAAACACAAACTGATTTCCATAAGAAGTGCCGGAATACTTTGTGTATATTCTTAAAAGTCCTTGATTTTGAAATAGTTGAAAGTACTGTGTCAGAACAAAGTGAGAAAGATATCATTAGCCTTCAAATCTGACAAATAAGAGAGACATAAACAAGTGTCAAGATAATTAAAATGGCATTGTTCACTTTTTAGAAGAAAAAGAATGAACCGTACAAGAAATATTAAGCTAACAAAGCAAGAGCAAATATGAGAAAGAAAAAATGACAGTTATCTGCAAAATTCATAAATGTGTCTTTTGTATAACTATAATGATCATATTTTATGCTGTCATTTTACATTTAATTGCTCACCCTGGTACTTTTCTTCATAGAAGCCATCAGTACCCCACAGAGCCAGATGCTGAATTGCAAAAAAACATACTGTGACCACAGACTTATAGGAAACTAACTTTGCTGAGCTGTGGTGTATGACAAGTTAATTTTTGCAATTACACATTCCCAAGAATAAATGAAACCGCAGGCCATTACTATTCTGTATCATTAAAAAAGGAGGGGGGAAGTCTCTATCATAATGCCCTGAACTCAGTTTTCTATTATTTTGACACATGAAAGCAACTTTTCAAGCTATTTTTCTGCAATATGACCTAGTAAAATAAGCATTGCCTTGGCTGAAATGCATAAACATCTCAAAATTGTGGAAAGACAGGAAAAGTTGCAATCTATGGTTAATGTGCAATGCCAAGCTATCACATGATTAGGAGGAGATATGTTCAATGCTGCGTGAGAAGTACCTCACTCACAGTTATTTGTTAGGCTATATTATATCCCATATAAAGTATTAAATAGATAAGGTTGTTCAGCTGTCACGCAGCCTGAGTCTATTCCCTGCTCATTCATCTAGCCACTAAACGTAAAATATACCAAAAATCTAAACATCTGCAGTGTCCATCACTGTCAGATCTACCGGGCAATCAAACAGCAGGAGAGCACCCATCATTATGGAACATGGTCTGTACATTGTCAGCAGCTATGCATACATCACATGAAATAAAACTATGAGCAGACTAGCCATTTTTTAAAATAATAGTCTAAAACAACTTACACATAAACTAGAAACCTTTTCAATCACTTCACAGCTGCTTTTCCTGCCTGCATCCAGAACGCTTCCTTCACCATTAAGGAAGGCTAGACTAAATAATTACAAGGAGGCAACTAATTCTCCTCAGATATTTCAACCTTGTTAAATCTCAGTAACACTGCACGAACTATTTTCTTCTTGTGGAAATTTCGTGCTGTTGCTGCATGTTCAAACCACTCCAAAAATTGTTATTGCAGTCTATCATCAGTTGTTCCTGAGACAAGCAAAGCCTGAAGAATATTTCTCCTTTATTTGAGGAATGTAATTCTGAGTTGGCTTGTTTTAATAGGTCTACCGTAATAGTTCTTAAATATGTAAATCCTATTACAGGTTAAATTACAGTATATATTTTTGTGGTGCCTTCGAGTCAGTCTTGACTCCCGGCAATGGACTGGATAAGTTTTCTTGATACAATTTTGAGAGTGGTTTCCCATTGCCTCCTTCCTAAGGCTGAGAAGAGTGACTGGACCAAAGTTACCCAGCTGGTTTTGTGCCATGGCTGGACTAGAACTCTTGGTCTCCCAGTTTCTAGTCTGATGTTTTAACCATTGCACTAAACTGGTTCTCATTATATGAATAATGCCTGTAAAATATTTTAATTCGAATAAGATTTGCATAAATAACAAGTTTGATTCATGATGCAGAATTTAAGGGAATGTTATTGCGGATTACAATATCTAAGAAATTGTTGAGTACATTTTCCTAAATGGCCATGATTAAACTATTAATAAGCTCTTCACTGCTGAGATTCAGGATATATTTCAGTGGCTGTAGAATATGTTCCGTTTTTTAAATTAAGATTTTTCCCAGAAACCATATTTCTGTTTATTGTGCTATTTCTCCATATTTGCCTCTTAAAAATTTTCCTACTTAAGTTATTGTAACCTATTCACCTATTTTCATTTATCACCTGCTTCTCTTTTTTACATAGTAGGCAGATAATAATAAACTATAAATATAGCAATAAATGCAATATTTGGTCTCATTTGCCAGGCTTTTGAATAAACAAGGAAACTTGTTTCTTATTGAAATCAATAGTCTATTCAATGTGTTTGAAACAACTATAATGCATATCATTTTTGCATGCCAACCTTTTACCTTTCCTTTTACCAACAATATTATTTGACAGAGGACAAAATTTTAGATTTTCCTATAAGAGACTGATACTTTGTACAGCCAGCATATAGATCTATAAAAATGTTTAATCTCCTGAAAATATTTTGCTGTACAATGCTACTACAAAGAACAACAAGAACATGTAGGGAAAACACCCGTGATACTTGTTATAAGACAGAAGTATTGCAAAAACCAATTATATCTTTTCATTCTCTTTTGCTTAATTAAAGCAAAAAGCATCACTATCTTTCTCAGCGGTAATCATGTGGAAGCTGTATAGCACAGATACAGTAATTAACTTAACCTTATCACTTAACTGTATTGGGTCATTGCAGTGAGGCACAGTATCAAAGCTTGAAATCAATGCTGTAATGCTAACATCTGAGGTAGTTCAAAGATTGAATAATGCCATCTGTGAATGGACAGTCTTTGTTCCTGCTTAGCTATGTTGAATATATGTTCCTGTTCATAACTTTAATATATCAGCTTAACCATTTAATCATTGTACATTAATACATTATCAATACTGGAAACATGTAGGTACAAAATTACTTGTCAAGAAAATCAGATATTAGTGATTTTCTTTGCATAAATGCAATACACTGCAGATTTTGTCTTAATTATATACTTAGCAGAATATATATGATGACATAACATATATACATCTCTCTCTCTCTGTCTCATACACACACACACCCCACAATGACTAACAATATTAAACAATAAAAATGTAAAAAAAAATCATAAAATTCAATACCAGTTCAACACATCCATATTCTATTTAGTATGTCCTGAAAAAAAACAATAATGTCTAAATATGTGTGTATATATATTGACACTTTAAAACATTTACTTGATATTCTTACAGGAGTGCAGCCCCAATATAATTATACTTTCTGTTCCAGTTCTACACTTAATTGGTAGAGTTAACAAGATGCTAAATATTTCATAGGGCACAGTAGTCCTGATTTCAGATTATTTGCATTTATAGCCTAGGAGTTATTTCCAGGTTGTCATAAATGCTTTTTGCTCGCTTAATTCTTTGGTGTTATAATTAAAAAAAAAAATCTGTAGCTCTGTTGCCAGAGACAGTTTTCTGAGATCCTTCACTTTCACCAAGTCAGACACTAAATCATAAGGGACAATAATCAGCAAATTCTCTCCGACAGGCCCTAAGCCTGCTGAGGTAATGCAGCTGACAAACTTTGATGCGCCATGCCCGTGCACATTATGTTCATGTAGTGTGTACATCTGGGCACCCTTTATGGCAATGCAGCAAACAGCCAATCATTTATTCCACTCTAATTAGCACACATGTAAATCCTCACCAATCAAGCCATTCACAAGGTTACTGTTGTGGCAGCCATATAACAAAGCTGGCAGGACAGATGAAGAAAGTGCAAGATGCAACTATTGGGTTTGATTTGAACCTGCCATCACTCCCCAGCAGGCCCTCCCAGTCCTGACTGTTACCGGCTCTCCCTTTCAAAACCCATAAAAACCTACCGAAGAAAAAGGTCATCAGGCAGGAACTGACTGGTCGTTTCCATTCTTTTTAAGGTTTAGAAGCACTTCTGGGGCACCAATCCCTTTGAGCTAACAACACCCTAGCTGTTGCAAATAAATCAAGCACAGCTTTCAATGGCACGCATACACATCAACCTAAAGAATCGCTATCCAGCTCAGAATTACAAACCTTTAGATTTCAACTGAATTTTTCTATCACACGTCAGACACTTTCCCCTCTTTTTCTATAGTCATAATATCCTCTGTACAAATGCTCCATTTTTGTATTTTTGGCTGAAACCTGGAAGCAAAACTATTCAATACAAATAACTGGATTTTTAAAATTTATTTATTAAAATTCTATGCCACCCATCTCCCCTACAAGATGACTTTGGGCAGCTTAATATAATAAGACAATAACATACTGATTTTTTCAAAAGCGCGGATTGCAGTACAATCATTTAAAAAATGGGTGGGACATTCTATTTCCTTCAATTAGTTAAAGTTTTCAGCATAAAATTTATTTAATTGTGTTGGAAAGAATGTTTCCTAAAAATAAAAAGTAATGAATTCTTTACTCCTGAAGTTTGTTAACGCATTTAAAACATCTAGGCCAGGGGTGGGTTCTACTTACCTTTACTACTAGTTTGCAATGGGAGCGCGAGTGAGCGCTTCTGCACATACGCAGATCATACTTTATGACGTCCAGGCAGGTGGGCGGAGCCTCCCGCCGTTTTTACTACTGATTCAGAAGAACCGGACAGAACCAGGAGCAACCCACCACTGATCTAGGCATTTAAATCATCATCACCATTAAAAACAGGAGTCAAAGCATTTTGCTTTTCAAACCAGATCTATAGATAATGAAAGTTAGAAGTATCCACTCTGTGTTAAAACTTCTGATCATTTGTTGCCATTAATCTTCATTCACATGCAAGTAGACATGTTTATAAATTGATTTGTTGTATCTCACAAATTAATGAAGCAATTAGCTCCAAATGATTTGGCGGCAGTTCATATTTCAGAATATTTTGGGATAAAATAACTGCAAATTAAATTATTTCTATGAAATTAGATTGCAATGAAACCCCCAGAGATTCATAAAAAAAGAATAGCCTTCCATATTTTTTTTTTGGGGGGGGGGGACAAACAAAAATTCAGTTAGAATTTTAGATTCTTAGTAGAATTAACAAAACTAATAATACACAGTTATTGTGATTATGACATGAGAATATAAGAATATATTCATGTCTGAATTAAACGTAGGAACCAGAAGTTGTGCCAGTAGAAGTAAGAATATTTTGTCAAGGTGCATCAGCTTTGGCATCATCTCTAGGATGAACCATATAGCACACTCATCTGTACTTTTTGTGTTTTCTTCCTCACTGCATATATTCTATTGTTAAGGAAGTATTCTTGCCAAAACAAGAAAACATCAAGTATGAAGTAAAAATCTCATTTTTAATTTAAATTGATAGGTTCACTATAAATCATATCTAGCATTTTGAATTGTACTGAAGAAAAAAAAACAAGAGCAAACTAGGGGATACAATTCTAAGCACATCCAGAATTAAGAGTGGGTCAGAAATAAATTAAAAAGAAAAAAGAAAATACTTTCAGGAGACATGATAAAAATGTTCCGAATCACTGATTTTAAAAAGCAGATTCCATAATAGCACAAGATTTTAATTCACCAGCATTCTGTATTTTGCACAGGGCAAAAATAAAGTCATCCACAAAATCTTCAGGACAGAAAAGTTTTAGGCACATTCAACTGTTTACATTTTTTACAAGAATCCCCGTATACAACAAATGCAATATCTTCAGAATGCCCAGCAAGAGGAAAGGACATAAGAATAGTTAGGGGAAAAAAGTACACAACTCCATATAGACCTTAATGCTCAGTGCCAAGACCTGCAAAATAGTGGAAGCGTAGCAATATGTAGATGTGGTTTGCATGCAAACTCTGAGCTTTAATATGCACACCCTGAGTTTTAATATTCAAAGTCCAAGCTTTACATTTACAGATTGCTTGTAAATACAGAGAGACATTTCAGCATCTTGGTTTGGTTTTTTTTAATTTGATTTATATGCCACCCTTCTCCGGAGACTCAGGGCGGCTTACAATGCAGTAAGCAATAGCCTTCATACTTTTGTATATTTATAAAAAGTCAGTTTATTGCCCCCACAAATCGGGTCCTCATTTAACCTACCTTAGAAAGGATGGAAGGCTGAGTCAATCTTGAGCCTGGTGAGATTCGAATTTACAGTAATTGCAGACATCTGGTGTTAATCACAATGCTTTTAGTCTCCTGAGCCACCAGGCCCTTGCTTGCCTTGGTTGAGGAGCTGGCCTAGAAACCAGGGGACTGTGAGTTCTAGTGTTGCCTTAAGCATGAAAAACTGGCTGGGTAATTTTGGCGCAGTCACTCTTTCTCAGCCCAACTCATCTCATAGGATTATTGTTCTGGGAAAATAGGAAAAGAAAGGAGTATCTGCTTCCAAAAAAACATGTTTCTCCATTTCTCCCTTTGGGGAAATATAATATTCTGCCTTTTTAATATGCCTCAAAATATTTTATTCTTCTAGGAGGGAGGTGGGCGCTGACTTTCTACTACCTTCCCCAGTGTGGCCAGACTTTTGATAAACAAAGATGATGCAGACCAGATGAAATGAAACACTATTGCTTTTACACAGGTAGGTTGACCTATAACCATAATTGAGCCCAGAATTTCAGTTGTAATCATGGCGGTTTTAACATGGCTGGACCCAATTTTGGGATATGGTCATTAAATGAATCCATTTTCCTCAATTTGTTTATTTTTTGCTGGAAACCAGAAGTAAACATGAAGTAAAAAATGTGATCACATGAACTGGTATATGTGTTTGTGAGTGTATGTGTATGTGTATGTGTGTGCAGCTATCGTAACTTTGGAAACAGGTTGTAAGTAATTCTGCAGAGGTCTATTATAACATCAAACACTCGTTGAGGACCGTCTGCATAATGTTGAACTCAATGGCCTCTAATCATTGCTATTTTTCCTTTTCTGGTACAGTCCACTCTGTTTTTGTTATGTAATAAAAGAAGATGCCTCCAGATGAATTTTGGGGCATTTGAGATTATTAGAATGATCATTCTTGGGTCTAAGCTAATGAATTCACACAACCTCCTGCAGAACATCAGCCATACAGAAAGCAAAATTATTAATAAATATAAATATAGAAAAACTCCTGGAAGAAAATGGAGTTAACTACCAATCACTAACCTCTGGAAGTTTCATTAGAAATGATAGAAGCCACTAGACTAGAGAGTAGTCCAAAAGACCTCAATCATGTCTGACAGACAACCACAACTCATGATCAGTAATATCAAAAGACGTCACAAAAATCCATGGGATCAATAGAGTGTCATTGCCACTATTGATCTCTAGGCAGTATCTGTCAGATAAAGACGGAGACGCAGTCTCAAATGTTGTAAGATTAAAAGTCAGACTGATGGATTTAGAAATCTGTCATGAAACCAGAGACACAAAAGAAAAACCCATTCCACTACAGCTCTCCCCACAAATACAAATAACCAGAGGGAGGGAGGGTCAAGTGTGGGTCAAGAATATAATTCTTTGATCTGATTGAACAAACAAACATATATTTGATATCACGTGATACTCTATTTCCTATTAAAGGTGTAGACTAGGGCTGTCAAACTCACAGCCCCCAGGCCAGATGCATCACGTGCTGGCCACTCCCACGGCCAGTTTAGTGAAGGGGGAAAAAAGTCCCAATATGTCACATGATGACGCTGTGACGACACGAGTTTGACACCCCTGATGTAGACTGTTCTTTTAGGACCCTGAAAGAGCCCCAGTCAAGATTAGTAAGTGGTCCAATGCACACACTCTTACTTTTAGAGGGTGGTTGCACCATAACTGTGTGAAAAGTGAGTGGATTTATACAAGAACTGATTCTTGTAAACTGAGGAAAAAAATACATGAAAAGGGCAGAAATACCTGAAAGAACCATCTCTTAATCCTGGACTGAATTTATTATTCACAAAGTTGCAAGGGGATCATGTAAAATGCTTCTCAGGGTCAGCAATTATAAAATAACAAACAGGGTCTTCTCCAAAAAGGGGTCATTTATAACATAAAAGACGTGATCTAATTTGTACATCAAAGACATTTTGTTTTTAGGTTGTTCTTCATTTGCTTAGGATAGATTTCTGACATTGAAGTAAACAGGTAAGAATTAGCCACATTAATAAAGGAGAAACTTCATCCAACTTTATGAAACTTTTTTGCATCCCTATCTGCCAAAAATTCTCTCTCAGACACATGGGGGGAGGGGGAGGGAGGGAGGGAGAGAGAGAGAGAGAGAGAGAGGGAGGGAGAGAGAACTCAATATTTATCTTTGGCTTCTGATTCCTGGTTTCTTTAGGAGACAAGACAGTCTCACTATAAAAGAATCATGTTTTCTTAGCTACTCATATTTACAGGATAAATAGGATGGGAGTATTCAAGTCACAAAAATTAATGGCTGTTTGTACCAAGTCAGAATTTTTAAGAATGCTGCTTAAATGTAAGGTGCAAATGCAATCATAGGGAACCAGCAGGATTAATAAAATTCTAATTTTGCGAATGTTTGCATATATTTATGAGATCGCTCTCCACAGCTATATTTCTTAAAGTATTTCTTACAAGTAAAATAATTGAGCAAATCAGCACATGTGTGTGGGGGGGGAGAGAATTTTATCAGTAAAAAATAAACAATATTTTACTCAGTACATAATAGTTCAGATGACAATATGAAGCAATTATGTTTTGTTTCTAACTAAAAGGATTGTTTGAAATGTAAAACGTGAATGAGTGCCACTACTATCTCCCACAGGAAAAGAAAGTATGAAATATGTATCTACTTACTACAGATACAGTATTATTCAAAGCTCAGATTCCCCCCACCCCTACTGATGACATCATTAATAAGCCAAAACATTTTACCCCATTAGAAAAAAAAAACCAGAAAATAGAATTTTTATTATCAATGCCCTTAAGGAAGCTGACTGTCATTTCAGGCTGTTTCAGTGTCAGCAGTCTAAACCCTGGGTCAACACAATTGCCCTAAAGCCTTTAAAAGGCTGACCTGCTTGTCGCATTTAAGTCAGAGGAGATTATTTTAGCAGTATATACAGGACTGCTGAGGCCAAATATTTGAAATACAGGCCTACGTACCTTACCACAAAAAAGAACATTACAGAAATTTGAGAAGGGACATCAGAGAACAGCCAGAATGACAGAGGACTCTAGGAACTTAGGAAGTCCAAAAGGTTAAAGAAACTATGTCAGAGGTGAAGTCTTTGGGAAAAAAAAGAAAATTAAAGGGAGACTGTACTACACCACACAAAAGTATAAAGGGATTTGGGCAGGAGGAACCAGCTTGTGAAATGGTAACCATACTAACAATAGAAGCAGAATCCTACACAACACAGAGCAAAAAGGGAAAAATACACCATAAACTATAAATATAAAAATATCTTTAAAAACATGGACAATAGAAAGTGTATATTGAGATTTTTATATCACAGGATTGGGATAGAGAATGAGAGGTCTTGGGATAGCAGGGAAATATGGCTTCCTGTCATCTGTCAGGTTTTGTGTTTCAGGTAGTTTAATTTTATTTATGTATTCTACTTTAATAAAAAATTAAATGGAAACCTAGCATATTCCAAACGAATTCCAGTCTCACATATCTTTATTTCCTTGTTCCTTGGGCCAAGGAATCTATTATTCCTTGGCCCACAATAGATTCCCATAAAGTTTGTCAAAAATTTTTACAAGGTACTTAGTTGGGAAAAGTGTTCACTTATTCAGAAAAAAAGACCAAAGTAGGCTTATAATAATGTTTCTCAGCCTTGGCAACTTTAAGATATGTAGACCTCATTTCCCAAAATTCCCAGCCAGTACACTATCACATGTATTGGGAGTTGAAGTCTACACATCTTGGTTGCCAAGATTGAGAAACATTGACTTAAAGTAATAAGGAACATTCTTGCTGGCTATAATTTTTATGTATTTATTTTACTGTAAGGAGCCCAGAGAGTTTTAACTATTGGACAGCTCAAACAGTTTAATAAATAAATAATATCAAGGATACAGGCTTCCAGTAGAACTGACCCATAGCAGTAAACAATTCCAAAAGAAATCACAACCAAACTAAAAATAAAACTATCCCAAAGATAAAAGAACATATTAAAACAATATAAAATTATCAAAGCACATCAAAACACAAAACCAATAAATATTATGTTCTAATAATTTATTAGAGATAATAGAAAACTTACACTTTATATATAACTGCCCAGATTCCTCCTGTTGGATTATTTTGGTTTGGTTTTGCTTTGTTTTTTCACGAGCAAAATTTTTAAGAACAATTTCCTAGAACAAATAAATCCATCACATCCAGGACCAGTTTATAAATGATAATCAACCACATGGTAGCACTGAAAGAAGAAATTCTGAATGGTCCAGATTTCTGATCCTCTCCCATTGTATCCAGTTTTGCACTGTAACTTTCTGAGTATCTGGATATACGGGTCTACAGTTTTGAATCAGTGCCACAATCTCCAACAACAAATGAACCTCCCTTTCTTTTGTTTTCAACTGGGACTGCTACCTTGTTTCTATTTCTATAAAGATGAGAAATTTTGCTTTAGGATGGAGAATTAGATACATTAAACTTTATAATTGGCACAACCACTTTTTCGACATTGCAAATTAATCCACCCAACACAAGGAACAAAAGGATTAATGACCTTTAGAGTTTCAGTCATTTCTTGAGTACTGTATATCAAGACTTTCTTATCAAACTCTAGCTGGATACCCATACTTCGCTACAAAACTATGTGATGGGGCTTGATAAATTGATACTTAAAGCTTGAAAATTAATGAGTAGTTAAAAAAGTGACTGTATTATTTGGTTAGAGACAGTAAAGTAAGTTTCTGTTACAGATGAAGACATTAGTATTTCAAACGCTTTAACTTCAACCTGAAATACTTCCATGGAATACTGAGGAAGCAACAGCTAGGGCAATATTCCTTCTGCTTTTAATTTTGGCCAGCAAGAGATTGTTCAAGAACATTTTGCCAGTGCCACCAGGAGCATCAAGAAAGAACAACTGCCCAGAATCAGAAGCATGATCAGTGCATGATTTTATCATAGGCTTTCCTCTGTTCTTGATTTAATTTTGGAACATACACAGCAACTGCTTCTGTCAGCTAAACGGTATTATAAGACAGTTCACTCAGGTATTGACGGTTGCTGACAGTGCTCCTTGCTCTCGTGAAGGTGGTGAAAATCCGAACTGTAGGAGTGTTTTACCCGACATGGATATAACAATATCCTCAAGAAGGATAAGGCATTGGTTGTAAACAATTTGGAGGACCAGTTGGGCATCTCCACACTCTCTCTCCATTAGCCTTCTAACGTCTTCTGCAAGACTGTCTCTGTATTTCTCCCACAATTTTAGGGGGTCTGCAACTTGGCAGAAAACCAACATGATGGCAAACAGCTGATGGAGTTTGTTAGGAAAGCCAGAGATGGAGGCTTCTTCCAGAGTGCAGTCCCAGTGAGCATTGTCCTCCAGCAAGCCAAGTGCACTGCATGCTGCTTGAAATGTCGATTGAAGTAACCCTGCCACAGTTTTTAGGGCAGTAAATGACATTGGGCCACAGATCTCGTGCAAGAGGAGATATAGGTAGTAACACTCAGCATTACCGGGATGGACAGTGTACACTCTACCCAAAACCTGATCTTTTTTCATCCCCGGATAACCTGATACAGGCTTCCTTTGTTTCCTCCTGCAGAACTAGTTGCCTTTCCATATGTAGTAAGTTGGAACTTTGCAATATAAAAGGATCATTGTGAAAGCATCGACTTTGCACAGCTCAAAAAAACCCAGAAGTGTTGTTTTTGGAGGGTTATTGATCCTCTCAACAACATTGACGGGGAGGACGCGGACCTGGCTTGTATCACTGAGACCTGGCTGGGGCCGGAGGGTGGTGTCCCTCTTGTGGATTTATGTCCCCCAGGTTTCCGGATACTACACCAGCCGCAACTCCAGGGGAGGGGGGGAGGAGTGGCGGTAGTTATTAAGGAAAATCTTAGTCCTAGGGAGGTCACTGTTCCTCAGATAGGCGGGTGTGAATCCCTTCTTTTGAAATGGGACCCTGGAGTTCAGTCAGGGCTGTTGGTCATGTATCTCTCCCCCAGCTGCGTGGCCTCAGCCCTGCCCGCGCTACTAGATGTCCTGGCCGAATTGGCGGTGGAACTCCCCAACCTTCTGGTTGTGGGAGACTTCAACCTGCCGTCGGCTGGTGAGACATCTGAGTCGGTGCGGGAGTGCATGGCCTCCATGACGGCCATGGATCTAACTCAGATTGTACAGGGCCCAACTCATATTGGAGGATACACACTCAACCTGATTTTTCTCTCTGGACAGTAGATAAATGATCATGGGGAGGGGACTTTATCTATCGACCCTCTGTCATGGACCAATCATTCCCTCCTCAGGCTGGACTTTCCCACCGCCATCCCCCACCGCAGGGGTGCGGAACCGGTAAGATGGTTCCGCCCCAGGCGCCTGATGGAACCCGAAAGGTTCCTGAGGGAGCTTGAGTCATTTCCCGCCTCCCTAGCCCACATTTCATCCGAGGCCCTTGTGGCAGCCTGGGAACTGGCTGCAGTGGGGGCCCTGGATCGAATCGCGCTTTTGCGGCCTCTGATCCGACGCAGATCCCGGGTGGCTCCATGGTTCACCGCGGAGCTCAGGGAAATGAGGCATCGGAAAAGACGCCTGGAGGGTGGTTGGAGGTCCTCCCGATCCGAGTCTGACCGAACACAACTAAGAACCTATATTAGGTCTTATCTTGTGGCGATGGAAGTGGCAAAACGTAATTATTTCGCCACTCTCATTGCATCTGCAGAAAACCACCCAGCAGCACTGTTTAGAGTGACCCGCTCCCTCCTCAATCAGGGAGTGAGGGAGGACCCCTTGCAGGGCCGAGTTGAGGATTTTGCACAGTTTCTGCAAGATAAAATCACTCAGATTCGGACCGGGTTGGACTCCGACTGGACAGAGTCCGCTGAGGAGACTGGGGCGAGTCTTGATGGGGACATCTGGGTTGAGTTTGAGCCTGTTTCGTTGGATGACGTGGACAGGATTACAGGTAGGCTGGGGTCCTCCACATGTTTATTGGACCCTTGTCCCTCCTGGCTAGTTTCTGCAGCCAGAGAGGTGACTGGAGACTGGATCCAGGCTGTTGTCAACGCTTCACTAAAGGAAGGGGTCTTCTCCGCTGCACTCAAAGAGGCGGTGGTTCGACCGCTCCTTAAGAAGCCTAGCCTGGATCCTGACGTTCTTAACAACTATCGTCCAGTCTCCAACCTTCGCTTTTTAGTGAAGGTTGTTGAGTCCGTGGTGGCGCAGCAATTCCCTCAATTCCTGGAGGAAACAGACTACCTCGATCCTTACCAATCTGGCTTCAGGCGTGGTCACAGCACGGAAACGGCATTGGTTGCCCTAGTAAATGATCTCTGGCGGGCCAGGGAGGGGGTTCTTCCTCCATCCTGGTCCTTCTTGACCTCTCAGCGGCTTTCGATACATCGACCATGGTATCCTGCTGCAGCGGCTCAGGGGGTTAGGGATAGGAGGCACTGTTTTACAGTGGTTCTCCTCCTACCTCGCTGGTCGCTTGTAGTCTGTTTAGGCGGGGGGTCAGGGATCCTCCCAGAGGCCCCTCGTGGGGTGCCTCAGGGATCGGTTCTCTCCCCTCTGCTCTTTAACATCTACATGAAACCGCTGGGTGAGATCATTCATCGTTTTGGGGTGAGGTATCATCAATATGCTGATGATACCCAGCTTTACATCTCCACCCCTGACCACCCTAGGGATGCCCTTTCCGTGATGTCCCACTGCCTGGAGGTGGTGCAGGTTTGGATGGGGAGGAACAGACTCAGACTCAACCCTACCAAGACTGAGTGGCTGTGGATGCCGGCATCCCGGGATCTGGAGGTTCCATCTTTAGTGATCGGGGGAGAGACCCTTACTCCCTCCAATAGGGTCTGCAACCTGGGTGTCCTCCTGGATTCTCGGCTGTCCTTGGATGATCATCTGACGGCCATAACCAGGGGGGCCTTCGCACAGGTGCATCTTGTGCGCCAGTTGCACCCTTTTCTAGACTGGGATGCCCTCGCCACGGTTACTCACGCCCTCGTTACCTCTAGGTTGGACTACTGTAACACCCTCTACACGGGGCTGCCCTTGGGATGCGCCCGGAGGCTCCAGCTAGTCCAGAATGCAGCTGCGCAGGTAATTACAGGGGCTTCTCGATACTCCCATGTAACACCTCTCCTGCGTGAGCTGCACTGGCTGATGGTGGTGTTCCGGATTCATTTCAAGTTGCTGGTGTTTACCTATAAAGCCCTTCATTGCTTAGGCCCGGGGTACTTGCAGGACCATCTCCTGCCGCTCTCCCATCGTCCCGTGCGCTCTCACAGAGTGGGCCTCCTCAGGGTGCCGTCGGCCAAACAATGTCGGCTGACGGCCCCCAGGAAGAAAGCGTTCTCTGTGGGAGCCCCGACCCTCTGGAATGGATTGCCCACCGAGCTCAGGACAGCCCCCGACCTCCTTTCCTTCCATCGCAAGCTGAAGACGTGGCTCTTCTGTCAACTCAACTGATCCGTTTGGATGTACACTGTTATAATTTTAAACTGTTTTAATTGGGGTGTTGATTTTAATTTTATTTTATTGTGATTTGTATTGGAAATTGTCATTTTGTAAGCCGCCTTGAGTCCCTCGGGAGAAAGGCGGCATATAAATCACAATAATAAATAAATAAATAAATAAATAAATAAATAAATAAATAAATAAATAAATAAATAAATAAACATTGTCCTCAGTAAAATAAACTCTCTGGCTGTTTTCGAGATGTACGGCAAGGTGCATAACAGGAGGAAATCTTTCATGAATAGGGAAGCAGAGAATGTGCCAGGCTGCCTCAGAGCTGCTGATGTATCATCCTGCCTTGTACCTCGTCACCTCGCCAACATCTTCAATGGTGAATGCTGCCTGGTCAGACCCTTTGTTAATATACTTGCAGATGCATTTTATGGATTTAACTGAATTGCAGTACTCAACATTTATATGAGCTGAGAAGGTGCAAGACAGGATGGGTTTGTATGGCACCACCCAGCGATTGTCAAGATCGAGTTCGGTGATGTTGGTAGTGAAGCCACCAACTGCTGGGGACTGCCTGTGATACTGAGGATAGCCGTCCTCTGCGGTTTGAGTTTCCTTCAAAAAGGGCCGTGGGTACTTCTTGCTGCAGGTGCCATCCACCATGCAGGGTGAGTTCCTGTTGAGGGGTCCACATGGGCCGTGGTTCATTGTCGTCTTGATAAGGTCATGGAGGGCTAGGTCTAGGTTGGGATCAGGTACCTCAGCACTTATAACTTTGTCAATGGACTCTGGTCTTCTCTTCTCGCCACAGAAGAAAATTAATCTCCCCTCTTCTAGGGGGAGTCTACATTTTTGCCATTCCACAGAATAGATGTGACATCTGGAATTTCCAAAGATGCAACCTTTAGTGAGGAGCTTCATGATATGTTTTACTTTCACATGAAAAACCCTTGCTACTATGTCATGTCTATCCTGAGATTTTTGTCCGTGTTTCAAGATCTGTACGATTTCTGGCCATTTCGGATTGCAAGTAAATATAATGAACAGATCTGGTCATCCGAAATGGTGCACATACGTCATCGCATCTTGAATTTGCTCATGCATGTAGCGGGGTCCTCCTGTGAAAGAAGACAGCAACACAACCATCTTGCCAAGCTGTGATAAGTGGCTGTCAGTTCTTGTCATGGTAGCTTTCAGGTGCATATACTCACTTCTCAGGTTTTTTTGGTTTCTACAAATCAAACTGAGTCTTTCACTCTCAATTTTCGCATACATATCAACCAGAAATTGATTAAGAAGGTTACGGAACAGCAGTAGGTAGCATTCTTCACCATCACGCTCCATTATCCTGTATCTGTAAAAGGCAGCAGCAGACACGGTCTTCTTGAGAGGAACCTTGGTGTTTGGGTCTCACTGAGGTATATTCATGTAATAGCCATCTTCTCCATGGCAGAACATCAGAGGGTACTGGAAAGGGTCATAGGCATGGTGCATCTCACTGATTTATAACAACCTGTTGTCTCTGCTGTGAAGAATGATATCTCTCCTCTCAAAATCCTGGCCGACAATGAGAACAGCCACTTCTGTAGTTGTGGAGGCATTGAAACGACCTCAGTGCTCTCCTATCGGCATTAATCATCACTTGGAAGTCCTTGTGGCTCTTAGGAACAGAATCAACAGCAGCCTTAAGTTCCAGAATATACTTGTTGTGTTCACACAGCAACTTCTTCAGTTGACTAACTAGTTGTGAATTAACGCCTGGGAAGATTCCACAACAGATGTCCCTCTCATTGTCATCATCATCAACAAAGTATATTTGGAGAAATGAAGGCTGCTGCTGAGGCCCCACCATGATACTCCCTATCCTGTGGTAGACCTGCCCCTGCACTTTGAATATTGGCATAAAATTTTCCTCCTTCACCTCTCTGGCTCCAAAAGACATCATTTGGAAGTATCCATTGTACTTCCGGACAGCAGAAAGAAAGTGCTTTGCCACTGGATGCTGGTGGGTAAGAAGACTGTGTAAGTTTTCAGGGTAGGGCTGAAGGGGAGGGAGGTGGACTTTACCGCCACTGCAGCACATCCTGGGACTCTCATGCTGCCACTTTAGAGCATGGCACCAGGCACAGAGTAACTGGCGTCCGAGATCAACAACCTTGACCCTGGAGTAATCAATCTGAAGTTCATATTTAAAACCAGACAAATACTTATAAGTCCAAGGCACTGATCTCATTTGTTACTGATTAAGGTACGGGTTATTAGATGTATACTTTTTTACAGCCTGTCTACTGACTTGGAGCTGAGTTTGATGATACTTGTATACAGCTTCCCTTACTTGTGTTTTCCTAATCACATCTGTAAATCTTTTTCTGCGTTTTTTGCCTCTTTTCCCTTTAACTGGTGTTACAGTAGAAGGAACAGATTCATCTGAACTGAGGAGGAAAATAAGGGAGGAGGGAAATCTGCCTCTACCTACCAGCATCCATCGGTATTCATCTGGCCAGCATCCTGTCAGTGTGTGAGAGAGTTGAGCGGTGTTTGGAAACTCAAACAGTATTTGCTGTGTGAGCAAGAAGGAGACAGGACGGAGGCTAGGCATGACTTAGTTCAACTGTTCTGTAGTAAAGCTGCTTGCTGCTGTGAAAGTAAAACTGAAACTGAAAGTCCTCTCCTCTGCTTGTGTCTTGCATCCGGAACAGATTTCTTTTCAGGGGGAATAGAACTCCTTAGCATTAGAGGGCTATTTGAAAAGTGAAACAATATTTGCTGTGTGAGTGAGAAGGAGACAGGAAGGAGGCTGGGCATGGCTTAGCTCAAGTGTTCTGTGTTAAAGCTGCTTCCTGCTGTGAAAGTAAAACTGAAAGTGAAACTCCTCTGCTTGTGTTTTGCATTTGGAACAGATTTCTTTTCAGGTGGGGAGGGGGAGTAATAATAATAATGTTATTATTACTAATGTTAATAATAATATAGGAAATACTAATGTTCTGATGATGAAAAAATCTTTTCTTAGTGAACACCTAGAAGCCAAGAGGAACATACATGGCAAATTTCAAGTTTGTAGGCTTTACGGTTCTGGAGATTTCATGATTAATGCGCGAGTGGTTTTCGCTTTTATATATATAGATTCATGTGATGTCAATCCATTCTCTGAATTTCTATTATATACAGTACCTGTCGGCAGTATTCTTAACACAGTTATTTTTTACACCCCCACACAGTGTTAATGAGTTGCCAGCTGCCTGTTGTGATATAACAAGAAATCATGAACCCAATGTCTTCCTTATATTTTGCTGGTGGAGCTTCCTATAGCTGAAGTATCAGGTAGTATGATCAGAAGTAAACAGCCATGACAGACAAGAGGAAAGTTACTGACAGTTAAAGATGCTGATATCTATTATGCTTCCATAACTACCACCTCCTGGAGAGACGGTTGAAGGTTTTGAAATGTTTCATTATATTCTTGGCTAACACAGATCTTTCATAAACAATACATTTTCTCTGGGAGAGACTAGTTTACCCCATGAACAGTGCATTGTACAATTCAGCTACATGGAACATCAGTTGTCTCTAACACATCTTTCGTGTTCTATTTTTCAGTGACTTTACAAAGTTGTATAATTAAGAGACAACCAGTTCTTGTTTTCTATATCTTTGTTTTGCATACTACAAAGCACATTGTAATGTGGCCTCAGAAAAGAAATAAAACATGTTTTTATGAATTTGGCTGGTAACAGCAAGCATCATCATTTCTGTGATACATTTGCTGTGTTTTGGTTCATAATGTGTTATGAAATTAATTTAATCAATCCAGTCATAAACAATACATCCTAGTGTAGACTATGTGAGAAAATATCTCTGCCACCATCAATGCTTTTTCTATCTAAGGGGAAGAATGCTAATTGTGTAGGTGGTATTATAGTTATTAAGTGGTACTATGGACATTAAGGAGCACAACCGTGCACCACAGCAAGAAAAAGGTGCAGCTACAATTCTTTCTTATATTTATTGTAATTGCCCCTAAAATGTATGAAGTTTAACTTATATAGCTGTAAATAATTAAAATCAAACATTATATATCTTTATGTGATTAGGTACCTATTTTACTGATAGAATGATATCTACAAACAAATATTACTATTTCCCCATACATCTCCCAAGTCTGCTCCAAAGGTTTAAGTAAAGAATGTAGAGTGAACAGTATGATGAGAAAATTCTGCACAGGATTTCCACATGGAAATTTTGTGTTGCAATGTTAAATATAACCCAAAAGAGGAGAATTCAAAAAACAAATGTTGGACTAAGCTCAAAAGTACCATCAAAATAAATGGTATTCCAAAATATTACTTGTATTCAAATTCCAGAAATGAATACGTGATTTTCAGATGAAATTGAAAATGTCCAAGGATAAGAACTAGCAAGATCAGAAACCCAAGACTTGAGATCAGCTCTTCCACGGCAATAATAAGGTACAGGTGGGCAATCACCTTGAAATCTGACATATGAAGCAGTTTTGTCTGCATCATATAAAGATAAGAGGAATTCTTTTTCTTATCTGGAATTTTCACCTTCAGTGCTATACCTAAGGATTGAATTCTAGATTTTGCATTGGATTGGATTGTTTGTAGTAGAGATTTTTCTAATACATGAAATTAAAAAGAATTATCAGAGCTGTGTCCTGGATTTCTGGCTGTGACTTTCTAGTTCAAATATCGGTCTGGGTAAAGTTTGACAAGGGATTTGCTTTGTTTGTAGCTTGCATGGGTAGCAGAACTGGATCAATTCTGCAAATGTGGCCAAACTATCTCAAGTACTGTTTTCAGTTCTCATCATCTACTGTTGGCTGGTTGGGCATTGCTGATGGACGGTCTCATTCTTACATGCTCCATCAGTTGGAAGAGCCAGGATCCTACAGAGACAGAGCGTTGGAAGTTTCCAATTTTGAATCTCTGACTGAAGCAGAATCTATGATTTCATCCCATGGATATTAAATTTTGTATTTTTTTTTTAGACTCAACGCACTAATCTCTCCCACGTTCTCTTCAATTAAATTGACCCCTCCAGGATAGGAAAGTATGGCAGAAAATGAACTCCCAACAGTCTGTGGATACAAACTGAGAAAAATAACAGCCAATCAATAAATTAAACTGTCTCTACCACAGTACCTATCTTGCAGGTTCAACCAGCAAATGCAACACGTTTTGGAGAATGGGGCATTCGTTCATCTGTTTTGACAGCCTAGCTCTGGTGGTGCCAAAAAAAGGCTGGAAGTCCTGGCTTGCGAAATGAGAGCATCAGCAGAAGAGAATAAATACTGCTGCTTAGAACAGAAGCCAACCAGGGAAACACAAAAAGCCCCGGCTGTGTGTATTTATATCATGAAACAGCAACATGGAACAAAAATGAGCGTAAATATTACACACACATCTTCATTTGGCAAAACAAGTCTTCTTTTTCCACATATAACTACAAAAGAGCTAAATAATTGTGCAACAGTTCAAATCAGCAAGTTTCAAGCGCAGCTTTGAGATAAAAATGCGCCATGGATTGCATCAAGAAATCATAAGACCAGAAACAGAGCGCACCCACCTCAAAAACTTACCAACATAGTCTGCATTTTTAAATGCATTTTGAAGCCTCTACAAACAACAAAGCACAAGAAAATCCGAACGAAACAGGCATCAAAGCCTCAGCAAGCAAACAAGCCACAATTACCCTTTGTTTGCTTGCTAATTTATTTATGGGTATCTCACAATTCTTTTGACTAACTCTTTCCTTTTAACCAATCTACTTCTCTCAAGCATGGCTTGTTCGAATGTAGTTTGTTAGGGGTGGGGGGGAGAGTGGAAGATTGGCTGTATCTATTAGACCAGGGGTCCGCAACCTGCGGCTCTGGAGCCACATGTGGCTCTTTCATCCCTCTGCTGCAGCTCCCTGTTGCTGATCAGCTCGACAATTGATAGGGCTTTTGGTTAGGACAGGTAGAGGAAAAAGGATGCCCCGCTAGGAGGAAACTCTATGGTGGGGGAATCGAACTTCCGGTTGGCTCCAGAATTGAACGAGGGCTTCTGGTTAGGACTTTTGTGGCTCTTTGAGTGTTTAAGTTTGCCGACCCCTGTACTAGACCTAAAATAAGGGGACAGTTGGGGAAGGGAAGAATCTCTCTTTCTTTAGAAGAGGAAATTGCCGATGTGTCTGTTATCTAACAAGCAGCAGTTCCCTACCAGTATACTGATGGTTCCATAATGGTGCCAGTTCTCTACAAATTCTTTTTACTTTACTCAAAAATCCCATAACCACCTCAAATAATCCAAACCAGCAGGAACAGATTCCAGAACTGCAAAGCAGATCCAGTCAAAACAGGCATGCTTTGTTTCCAGAAAACATGAGTTTTGTTCCAACCATTAAATTCCTGAAACAACATTTTCAAGTTATAACTAGTCCTATTGAACTACTATTCTTATGCTATGGTCTGTTTCATCAATACAATAGCAGAGTTTTGATCCTGAACACCTGCATAGGTTGATACTGTTCAAATGATGTTGGCTTTCAAAGACAAACTATGCATATAACAGAGGGATCTGCATGGAGAATATGTCACATACATAATTGTATGTGAATTTGTTTCTTTAGAGTGGAGTTCAAGAGGGCAATGTTCTTATTCACATGGAAGCCAATACAGATAGTCCTCAACTTACGACCACAATTGAGGCCAAAATTTATGTTGTTATGTGAGAGTTTTGCCCCATTTTATGACTTTTCTTGCCACAGTTGTTCAGTGAATCACTGCAGTTGTTAAATTAGTAACACCGTTATTTAGTGAATCTGGTTACCTCATTGACTTTGCTTGTTTGAAGGTCGCAAAAGGAATCCCATGATTCCAGGACACTGCAACTATCATAAATGTAAGTCAGTTATCAAGCATACAACTGTAAATCACCTGACCATGGGGATGCTGGAATGGTCATTAAGTGTGAAAAATGGCCATAGCTCACTTTTTTCACTGCTGTTGTAACTTCGAATGGTCACAAAGCGAACTGTTATAAGGTGAGGACTACCTGTGTAAGTTAAGGCTTTTCCTACAGATATCTATGTTTCTGAGGACATTCTGTAGCAGGTGATGTAAGCTGGGGACACAGTTTATTGGAGGATTTGTCAGGATGTGTTCTTCTAGTTTCTGGATATCTTCATAGAGTTCTACTGTCATTATTTAATTTTAGCTAAATGTGCCTTTAATCCATCAGTTGCAAAGGCAGTTGACTTGTCTCTTGCCTGAGAACTTCAGGCTTTGGGTAAAAAAACAACAGCAAACAGGATGCACACTTCTCCTAATGTCTGCTTAAGCTAATCAGATTTGAAAGGCCACATCAAGGAGTTCAATATTTAGTACAGTATATTTCCAGAGGAGCTTCAAGATGAATGTACAATTTAATAGTGCCCTTTTGATGATCCCTAGAAAACTCATGCATATATAAATTCATTACTCAGAATCTCTGTATCTGCAATTAGTGGGCTTCTGTATCAGCAAGTAGAGAAATCTCTGTTTGAGGAAATTAGAATAGTAAGTTAAATTACAACGTTTGTCAATGAGCCCATTCTTACACTATTGATTTGTGCTAGGTGACATGATGACCTGATCTGAACCACACACACAAATGTGATGTTTCCTTAATTGAAAACCAATTGGGTCTTTATTCCCCAACCATGTTTTTTAAGGATTCATTTGTATTATCTATACTTTAAATCTCTGATACATTTAGTAAATATTACAGATCACAAAACTACTGATTTATATTTTAATTCGGAAATATGCAGTACTTCAGTATGAAAGATTTCAACACAGCATGCACTGCACATTAAAATCCAAATTAAAAAAAAAACCTTTGAAAAGAGAAGAATGTTAACACTTTTCTTGTATATATTGTAGTGCACTAATTGTTGGTTTTCATAATGTAGCTCATTAGTTTTGCATAATTTAAGTTTTAATTCATCGTTTAATTTTTAATTAAGGAGTCTTTCAAGATGAGCTTTCTGCTCAGATTTTAGTCAGTTGCTAAACATGTTTTATATAAAAAAAAAAAACGCTCAGGCAAGGCAATGTCATGGTAGCCAATATAGTTATCTCTGATATCACTATGAAAATAACCATTTTAGTATATACGAAGAAAAAAAATAACTGCAATTTTAACATCGCATGCAGTACACTTTTAATAATTAAAAGTAATGAGAGTATTCAGACACTGAGGGGGGGAAAATCTGAAATGGAAAAAACAAAGCAACTTCCTGCCAACAAAGTGGTATCACATTTTGTTTAGAATTATCACAAAATGATATTTGCAGCCACAAGATTTCATTGTATCATTTGGTTAACATACATTTGCTAGCTGCATCCCACTGAACTTGAACTGACCTTATCAGCAGTAATTCATATCCTTAGTTTCCAAAACAGAATTCAATAAGACAGCGTAGTTCTACATAAGGAGACAATACATTATGTAACTTGTATTTAGAGAACCATTTTGGGGATTAATTCTGTTAAACTTAGAGTTACATTTTAAAATATGCATATATGTGTCCTTCTTTTAAATGTAATACTCATACAGTAGTCTTACCATGTTGAAACACGAATGAGGCTATGCATTTAGTTCTCCTACCAATAATAACTATCTTTCTTCTTTCTTTTCTTTCTTTTATTAGATTTATATACCGCCCTACTCCCGAAGGACTCAGGGCGGTGAACAGGCACAAAATAAAATACATAAATACAAAAGTTAAAAGATATAATTAAAACCAAATTAAATAATTTAGCCCAAGACAATTAAAAAATCCCAATAATTTAAAACAAATTAAAATTTCAATGTAAAAGGATTTTAAAACAGGGGAGAAAATTAGGCCAGGTCGGCTTGCTGGAATAGAAGAATCTTAAGAGCACGGCGGAAAGTGCGTAGATCCGGGATCCTCCGTATCTCTGGGGGGAGCTCGTTCCAGATAGTGGGTGCCCCCACAGAGAAGGCCCTCCCCCTGGGGGCCGCCAGTCGACATTGTTTGGCTGACGGCACCCGGAGGAGCTCTTGTCTATGAGAGCATACCAGCCGGTGGGAGGCTGCTTGTGGTAGTAGGCGGTCCCATAAATAACCAGGTCCTAAGCCATGGAGCGCCCTAAAGGTGGTAACCAGAACCTTGAAGTGCACCCGGAAGACCAGCAGGAGCCAGTGCAGCTCGCACAGGAGAGGTGTCACACGGGAGTGCCATGTTGCTCCCATAAGCACCCGCGCAGATAGAATGCTTTTGCTATCAGTTTCTAGAAGAGGGGTCCCCAACCCCGGGGTCATGGCCCATTCAGAAGCGGCCCGCACAAGTGGCAGGCAAGTGCAAGTCACCTCCAATTGCACACATGGCGGATGGGCAGGCATGTGCATGTAGCTCCATTTGTGTGAGTAGCAGGCACACATGCCCACCGCTTACACAAATCGAGCTGCACGTGCACTCACTCACCACTGGCACAGAACCATCCCTTCTCCCACCCACCCCCTACCAGTCTGCAGAATGGAAAGGTTGGATATCACTGTTCTAGGGAATGAAAGCAGGAAAGTGATGCTGTGGCTTTGCATAGATCTTTAGTTAACTACTGTGAGAAATAAAGTGCTGGATTAAATGCCGGTGTTTAAACATAATATGTTCTTATGCTTAAGGCTGAGATAAAATTAGTAAATGAACTGATAGGAGGGTTTAAAATAATAGATGAATTTAAAAGAGATATCTGTTTGCTGGATTTGAAATTCACAGTCTTAATCCGTTTCTTTTGGTCTGTACAATTGAATATTTTTTTTCTCACGATTTATCACAGAAACATAACCATCTCCAAATTTTCAACCAATGTGTTATTTTTAAAATGATTTCTAGAGGACATTAGCTGGAGGAGTTTCAGCTTTTTATTTTGGAAGTTGCAGGGTTTTTTGAAACAAAATAAGTGTATGCATTTCATTATAGGCACTTATTTTACTGCTTATTTCGGCAATTGGTCTTCAAACAGTAATATTACAAACTTGTGGTGCTCTTGTGGTCCCAGAAGGCGGCTGGGGATTGCTTGCAAGACCTAAGTTACACATTCCCGATATAGAGTTTCCTCTATATGGATTGTATAGTATGTATAAAGATGCTTCATTTCACACCCGAATGGATTTCCAGGACTGAAATAAGTTTACTTATTTTTATTGTAAACATGTGTGGTTCACTCATGTCACATATTTATCTTACAAGTAGTTACATTCCAGTAGCTTTTTTTGGCTTAAATAAACCAAATGAAATAGAAATGCCTGTATTGATTACATAATAAACAAAAGAAATTACATAAATATCATGGTTGCTACACTATTAAGACAAAAGCATTACCCAAGAGGAAAGTTACAAGGTGGGAGGAGAAGAGAATGGGAGGAATTAGAAATGTAATGGATCCTAAATTAATTTTAAGTCCCTCACTTTGACGTCTTCCTTAATATTAGGCAGATCTCCATAGCTATGTAAAAAATTTGCTAAGGTAAGAAAATAGATGCCACAAATTGAAAGAAACCATGCCATTACAAACATTGATGGAAGCCCAAAAATCTCATGCTAGAGCTACATATGCACAGATTTTCCAGAAGAACGTGTCAAAGTTTTTTTTTCCAGTTGGAAAAATATAAACTTATCAATTTTGCTAGAGTTCATGGTGCAACTAAATCTATACCAAGTCAAATTATAAATAAATATTGAAAAATGAGAGGGAGGAGAGAGGAAAAGAGAGGGAGGGAGGGTGGGAAGGAGGGAAGGGGAGAGGAAGAGGGAGAGAAAGCAAAAATAGAAATTTTAAGTGACTATTAATTTGTTTAGTGGGGAACGCAAAGTATTTGTTACAGAATCTCTCTCAAAAATTATTTCACTAACCACCAGGGTTATTTCAGCTGCATATTCTTCCTCAATTATTGCTGATGCTATTTTATTGTTTTATTATTGACGCAGAATCCAAGGAGATATAATGAGAGGAACATTTTTACAGTAATAAAATTGCAATATTTTTATGTCAATGGAGTTAAGACAAATAGCAGCGCATTATGGACAAATCCATAAGCTATAAATGGTGCTTTGTACCATGTGCCCTTTCTTCTTCTGAAGGATAACATTCTGAACTCAATGTTTACAATTAGTGCTACAAGAAAATTATCCCATTCTGTCATTAGTACAACCACCCTCATAGATGAAAACAGGCACATGTCTTATTGACACTTTTTCTAAGATGGAATAAGTTGTGCTAGCTTAGCAAGATCTACCAGACGCTTCATCGCATTTTTCTGAAGACACTGAAACTATCTTCAGAAATCTATGCGTGCAGAAATAGCAACAAAATTCAAAGTTCAGTACTGTAGTTAAGGTAAAACTATTTCTCATTTTTAGGAGTAAAATATTACCTATGTGCACAACTGTAAAATTTGACTAATTAGGTCAATAAGACCATGCAAGTAACCTGCTTTGTTGTCGAGCTGTGCTAAACAAGCAATTAATTTTAATAATCATAGGATATGAATTATTAGCTTATCAGAGTTTGGGATCTCACTTTCATGGCACAATAACGGACCATGCCTTTTTTTTTTAATCACCTAATATACAGATTTTAGACAAGCAGGAAAGATGGCAAGAGGAAACAAGCAGGAGATTTAACATATATTTTGCTGATGATAGGAATGCAAAAACATGCTGTAGAACAGATAAAAGGTTTCCTCCCCACCTCCTCTATTCACCAATACCAGAATTTATTTATTACTTAGAGAATAGCCTGAGGAATAAATAAGCATTGTTCTGGACCAGTAACCTGGCAGTGGTGCAAATGATTAATATGTAGTTAGCTCAGATGAACAAGGTGATATAATTATAGTAAGAGCAAGGCTGCTCCATTATTCAATATTGAATATTCATTTTAAAGCCAAATTTGTCAGAGGTTTAAATAATAGCACTGTCAAGACCCCCCCCCCAGCTTTATTTCTAGAAGGGCAGTTTTAGGAAATCAACAGAAGACAGAATGAATCAGAAGAAATCTGCATGTTTCAAATCAATATATTGTGAATGCATCAGAAATTAACCAAAAGAACATTTGCTATTGTAGATCTAACCTGCATATTTTCAAACAGAATAGCAAGTTTCCTAAAATTTATTAGGCGTCCCTTTCAAAATGTTAATTATTTTAAAAATAACTGCAACAATTTAGTGGGAAGAGAGAAATCAAGAAGTTAAAATAGCTCAGGTGGTTGCTATTTTAAAAAAAATAACATCTATTCTGTCTGTTTCCTTACAGATTTTAAAACTATTTATGAGCAGATGAAGAAATATGACAGAAAAATTAAGCAGACGACATAGGTTGACATATCTAAGCCACCATCTCTGTTTCTTCAAAACTCTCTAAACATCCCTAAATGCTTTAAAAGCAAATAGATTTTTAAATAAGTACACAATACATATCCTTGATAGAAAATGGAATCTTTTAAATCCAGTAGGCAGGGAAACTTTGAGGATATTAATCTTGTTTAAAGAAAATGCTTTGGCTGTTCAGATCTTCTGAGTACACAAAGGTTGAAAAGCTATTTAAAGCATTGTATAGGCATGATCATTCTTATTTTAATCTTTTTGCCCAAATCATCTATGAACTTCACTCTAGTGACTGGTCAAAGCGAAATAAAGCACAGCTAAAATAGCTAGAATGCTAGAAAATGGCAGAGGACCAAATTAAATGGGGTTGATTCCAGAATAGTCACTGTATAAGCTCCCACCGCAGTAAGAGAATGTAAGTTAAATCATAATTAACTTCTGCCACTGATTTCAAGGAGACAAGTCCAATTCACTTAGAAGCAATTTAAATATGGGACAGTTCAAACAAAATGGTAAGCCACATCACGATTACTGGTTAATGGCTTTACAATTTAGAAATGGCTATGTCATGGGAGAGAAACCATACTTCAAGCCATAGTTTGCCTACTAGCACTGGTTCCGTTAAAAAACTGTGACTATCTGACCCACATCCAATGAGCAGATTTCCCACCCATAATTAACACAACCTAAATTAAGCAAAAAATTGTGAAGATCTCTGTATCTAACTCACAGCAGTGCATCAAATAAAAAACAAAAGGAGATGGAATGGTATCTAAGACAGTATAGAGGGGAAATCTAAGCCCTCCCTCCCTCACAGTCCTGAGAAGGATCCCTCTTATGAAGCAAGCATTTACTGTGGGTAAAAATCCCCACTGTATTAATGTAATTTCTTTGTTACAGGGAAGTTGGGAAAACCAATGTCAACATACTGCCAGAGCCAGGAGCAAAAGGCTAAGGAAAGGACAATAATAACCAGATGCACAGTAACTTCAAGCTGGATGTTAATAGGTTTTCTAAATGAGAACAGTATTGAAATGAAGATTTTAATGTTGTGTAGTACTATACAAAGATGCAACATTTATTTACCATTTATCAAGGCAAATCATCTCCTCTAAATACTACCTCTCTTTTGTAGCATTGAGGCTTAGTTTTAAACGAAGAACTAGATAAAAGCATTTAAAAATCTCATTATTAAAACCCCTCAAAATGTAAAGACTTTAAATGAAAAGCAACTCTTTACTTTAGAATGTATTAAATTGCAGGTCACTTCTATTATCTTTATAAATTAATTGTTTAAGAAAAAATCAATTCTCTTAAAATTCAGAAAAACTTATATTTAAAATATTCTATAATTACTGCAAAGGTATTAATTAACAGTTTGTGGAAGTAGTGAGATAAATGAATGAACCATTTACCAACTATAAATATGAGTGGCTTTTTTATACAGCAATCATTTTACGGCATTTTTGTAACTGCAAGATGTTAGGTCATAACATTAGTACTTTGAAAACCTAATAATTACTAACCTTTTTCATTTCTGAGTTGATTATTGACTTTGTAATAAATTGGCTTAGTCTCACCATCAATTGCAATTATGAACTGAATTTCTTCTTTCAACTCTGCTGACCATTAGCATTAAAATGCAAGCAGTCCCTTAAATTCAGTTTCAAGAAAATGTCGTCTGAATTGCCAAATTCTTTAAAAAAAAGGGGGGGGGGGTAACGAAGTTTGATAAGCTAAAACAAGTTGTCCTGTTAAATGACAGGAGTTATGTTTTGTTTTTCCTTTTGCATTTTCTCCATTGTAAGAGGGGGAAAGATTGAGAAATGTATTTATTAGCCTTACCTCGTTGGTCACATTCCTGATTGCTCAGGCAAGCAATCCTCTAAACTTCTGTAATGAAAAACTCTGCAGTGTTTACATAGATTCTCCTTGTTTTTATAACTTGGCCAGAGCAGAGGTTTAAATCATATACGAATACAGAAGCTTTGAAAACCTGCTAGAATAGAGGGGGAAAAAAACAACCCATAAAGAAGTGAATTGGAGTGGCCTTCTGGAAACTTAGGTGGTCCTTTCAATTTCTCATCACAAATGTCCTTGCTATTGCTTAGATGTGAAAAAGAGAGTCTCTCTGCAAATGCTAACACTGAAGCAAATTCATATTAAAGAAGGTGACTCTTCCGATACTTCCTGGTCCTACGTCATATAAGGGTTGAAAATTGAATGACTCTGAACTGGGTTTGAAAATAAACCATATACCAAGGTAACTGAAATACTGAATGATCCCAATAACCCAAAGCCATTAACAGTCTATTAAAAATATTGAGGATTAGCTGAAGTTTCCAAATACTTTATTAGTTACCAAATACTTTGTTAGATCAACTAGATATCAAAATTGTGATCAAAGGAATTCTAAATGCCAGGTTGAACCTTTAAAAGGAGTGCTATACAATTCTGTGAGCTTGAACTCCTGTTTCTTGATCTATTGTACTGACCCGAAAGAATTCCTTCTTGTAAATTGTAAATTACTTCTCTTTGGCATAAGTAACCATAGTATGCTGACGAGAAATACAAGATTTAGAATCTGCAAACCCCAAATTAAGAACACAGCTTTTTATGCAACTTGCCAACTAGCCTTAATTTATTCAAATTACCGCTTTCTAATTAATTTTAAAGTTGAATTAAGAATATATGCCATTGTGTTCATCCATTGTTTGCATGTTTGCTGGGCATTAAGTATGGAAATCATGAGGATCTCCAGATACTGCTGAACTACAACTCCCAACCAGCACAGCTTCCTCTAGAATTTTTCTCCACAACAACTTTGTGAGATAGGTTGGAGTGAGAGAGATTGACTGACTCAGTCACCAGAGTGTTTCTGTGGCTAAGAGTGGACTCAAACTAGTCTTAGTCCAGCACCATATCCAATATGCCACAAATTAAAATAAAAAGACTCTTAGGAAACAATGCAACATAACATTTATCTTAGCGATCAAAAATCAATTGGTTTAGAATCTATCCCCAGAAAGGCCCTGAGGTTCTCACTTCAATTTAAAAGTCTTTGCATAATATGGAAACACTATGAAATAAAGGTCCTTGTAACACCTTGACTTATTTTCACTAAACAATCTTAAGAATTATTATAGCAATGGCAGTAGCAACATATCCAATTAGAAGTAAGCTTTCTTTTTTGAAAAAAAAAAACAGATGTTTAGTGACTACACATGTCAGATTTTAAAAGTTCCACTCCAGCTTTCAGCATTTAAAACCAGAAATAGCGCTACTCAAGAAAAACAATGGAGAATCTAAGTGCTATGACTGTATGATTTATAAAATACTTGTACAAATGGTAGTAGCTTTCTTTGTGATATCTACAAAAATAAAACCATTATTTAAAAGAAGAACCATCCACCATAATAAGAACCAATAAAAACGGAGGAGTCAGATAAAGGGCTTCAGGGTTGACGAATGATCCGATATAATCAGATCGTGCTTGTTTATCACAAACACAAAAACACACTATCTAACAGAGGAGGGAATAACTAAATAACATGTCTGGATGACAGTTTCTTTTTCAACCAGCTGCCAAAGTCGATAGGCCCAGTTAAATCTACTCTCATTACAAGTTATGTTGTGATGCCAGGTAGAATATTTAAAAAAAAAAAATTAAAGGAAAGAATATGATAGAATCCCCTTCCTGTATTCCTCTACTCCTCTTTCAGGATCATCAGTGTATCAAAGGATGGAGGATGAGGGATGGAATGTATACAAGGAAAATCACATTCCAGGAAAAACCAGTCGAGGGAGAAGAAACAGATAAAGGCATGATGGAAGTAGTGGGAAATTACAGTCATCAGACATGAGAAGCAACAAAAGTTAAAGGAAAAAAAGAATGCTATGTGGTAGAAGGTAGCAAGGAAATTGTACATTTAAGGGGACAGCCACTCAGTCTTATCACTGGATTTCTTTCCATCCTGATCTAAACATCATCCATATGCTAGGTCAATACACGGACAACTTCACCTCCATAGGCTGGGATTGAAATGCATAACTGGGTATCACCCGCATATAGAGACCAAACTCCAAATTAACTGATGAGTTCATCTAGTAGTTTCATGTAAATATTAAACAGGAGGGCTTCCAGCACTGAAGCCTGAAGCACCCCACAAGGAGGAGTTGTGGGTGCAATCTCTTGCATCCTGTCAATAGCACTGAGGACCAACCACAGAGGAAAGAGGTAAACACCCATAGCCAGTTCAGAAGGATACTGTGATTGACAATATCAAAAGCCACTTAAGAGATCAGATTTCCATGGGAGGTATGCCAAACTGGAGATAGTTCTACAAAAGTAGAGCCAATGACTGCAGCAAAGACCAAGGAACCAGTGAATAGACTGGATAAAAAAAGAATAGGAGATTGCCCATATGTGCTCAAGACAACTGTTCTGGGTGGGCTTCTAAGGATTTGAATGACGGGAGAAGACGGGATCAAACATCTCACTGACAACTGTGGCAGATACTTTTAAAGGACAATGTTGCCTGGCAGTGAGATGGGTGACATATACATTTAATAAACAAATAATAAATAATGTTCACGAATCTTACTTTCAGAAATTACCTATTAACCATCTTAAAGCTACTAGACATCCTCAGAACAACAAGTTTGAAAAGTCTTCATCAAATGAGTTTATTTTCGACACAGAACAAAAGGAAATGTAATTTTAAGATTAAGAACCTAAGGATTTGAAATAAACAGCAAAGAGCTAAATAAGATTTTGATCTAAGAAAGTTATGAATAGATTAAGGATTCAAATAAATTTGGAATATTTAAGATTTTTGA
Source organism: Pituophis catenifer annectens (assembly GCF_029215685.1). Classification (NCBI taxonomy): domain Eukaryota; kingdom Metazoa; phylum Chordata; class Lepidosauria; order Squamata; family Colubridae; genus Pituophis; species Pituophis catenifer. The sequence goes on along the minus strand of NW_027256883.1, from coordinate 60,021,119 downwards.
GTTAACTAAAAAAAATAGTTTCTCATAGGAAATATACTTATTTTGCTATCCTGGGTTGTGAAACAGATTAAGTGGTGATTTTAGAAACTGGAAGTTAGAAGTCCTAAAGATTCTAAGCAGAAGATAAAAAACCACAAGTGGTTCTTTTTGTCAGTTAATACTGAGACTTACAAAAAGATACAAAATGTTATCAGAAATATAACATCAAAATGAGATATTTGAAGAATGGAACCAGAACTTTTTAGGATATAATTTTACCATGATGCTTCTGCTAAAACCTTTTATATTTTAAATATCCCATTTGACTGTCTTTTCTTTGAAAGGCAATTTATAAATGCTTTAAGAAATAAGGGAAGAAACACAACATTATTTTAAAAAAGGAGATTTCCCCTCCAGTTTTCGTCTTCCCTCCCTCCCACCTTACCCATATTTGTTTCTAAGAGTTTGATATCCCATTTTGGGGATATAGATGGGATAAATGATAGGATGACATGTGTTCTGTAGGAAAACGCCATTCCATTATTGGATGATCACAATACAACGCTAGGTAAATATAATCAAGTAAGGTCAAGAACTATAGCTAGATTACTTCTTTTAATATACCAGTTTGGAAGAAGCATATACATGGATTCAGACTAAACAAATGTAGAAAATCATAGCAAATAGTATTGCATTAATCACTGTTGTGCAACTGTTACCACACCAAAAAAATCAAAGCAAAAATAGCTGTCAAAGCATATATTGAATCAATTTCGAATTGAACAGAAAATTATTTCCCATTTCCAACAGTGCTCACTTGAAGTGATCTTAAACCTCTGGAAAAGAATTCCCCAATTTCAGATATTCTGAAGTCTAATTACAAGTAATTATAGCTTTTCATTTGCAACATGATGAAATAATTTGATTCTTTTTACAAGAGGTCTGGCTTAGCTCAAAACAGACAAGTTCTTCTGCTACGAGTTAGTACACAAAGACAATAAAGATCCTTCTTGCAAGAAAATCAGGCATACATGCTGGCCATAAATCATAGATTCAGGATTCCAGCAAAGAAAAAAGAAGAAAAAAGTGCCATTCATTTCCATAGCACATGAGTGAAATAAAATAAACAGACCACTGATGTTCTGGGCTTTCAAATAGAAACTGTGTAAGATTGAAAGAAGAAAAATAAAACAAGCACCATAACCATTACCTTAACAAACAATCTGTTTTAAAGAGAAAGAGAGCAAATGGAGTGAAAACAGTTCTTATGATAGAAAACCAAACACAACCTACCCAAAGCTAAGTTAAAACTAAATATTATTTTAAAGCTCTTTTATCATTACATGTTGCCTTTAATTTTTCCCCTTTCAAAAGGAAACCCTTTTACTACATAAAACTAAATTGTAATCAGATATATTATATCCTTAAGACCGACTTGCAATCGCTCCAAATTAAAACCTGAAAACCCAACACAGACAATGTGAAGAAAAAAAAAACAATTTAGATCATCAGTACTGCATTATATGGTGCTACACACAGCCAACGACAAAAACAGAATAATATATGAACTGCCATTTGATCATCACTGAATGTACCCAGTTACATTGATTAAAATACTTGGATATAGATGTGGACCCACGAAAATGCATATCTAACTACTCCAATAATATTCTCAGCATCCAACCTAGGACAGGATGTGCCTTTCCATTACCTCTCAGCAGGAATAAGAATTTGCATTCACATACAAGCAATTGTCACTCTTTCTGGATCAGAAAGCAAAATCTCTAGCCAGAACCATCAGTAGGATAAATGCTTATGTACCAACAGAAACAGCAGCCTGACTCTGTTCTAACAATCTAACAATACAATGCGCATGCCATCATATTAACCTACTTTAGGCATGCCCACTTTTGCAAACAGCAACAAAAGAAATAAGAATGGTAACACTCAGAGTATAATGATGAACTAATATACTTACTCTGTACTACTAGATGCTGAGAGAAAAAAAGATACAATGCAATTATATCTCATTCATAATGTCTTTATCAAACTCTGTTAGGTAATTTGTAGTCCATGTGCAGGATCAAAAGATTCACTCTATGGCAACATTTCAAAAATAGCTTCTGTTATTTAAAAAACCTTAAAACTTTTAAGGAACTTAATTTGAGGTAGTATCAACTTTATTAAGAAATTCTGACTATATCTGAAAATTAGACTTACAGTTTGGTAGCCATACCAAGCCTCATCCTAACCAAGGTTCAGCCTGATCTTGGATTAACTTTATCAGCTCATTCTTAATAATTCAGTGATTTAGAAATAAGAAAAATTATCCCACAAATCTCTAGAACCCAAACAAGAATCTAACTTTGTGGAGGAATATCATCAGTGTACAAAAAAAAATGTGAAACAGCTTCACAATCCATAGAATTTGGCCATCTAAAACATTGTTTTATTTTATTTATTTTTATTTATTTATTTTGTCAAGTACGTATTAGATAATATATATAAGTATAAGCATGAATTGAATACATAAAATGAATACAAATAAAGGGAACATTAGGACAGGGACAGTAGGCACACTGGTGCTCTTATGCACGCCCCTGACAGACCTCTTAGGAATGGGGTGAGGTCAACAGCAGAAAGTCTTAGGTTAAAATTTGGGGGGGGGGGTTGGGATGAAACCACAGAGTCAGGTAGTGCATTCCAGGCATTGACCATTCTGTTGCTGAAGTCATATTTTCTGCAATCGAGTTTGGAGCGGTTCACTTTAAGTTTGTATCTATTGTGTGCTCCTGTATTGTTGTGGTTGAAGCTGAAGTAGTCATTGGCAGGTAAGACATTGTAGCAGATAATTTTATGAGCTACGCTTAGGTCATACCAAAGGCGGCGTAGTTTTAAGTTTTCTAGGCCTAGAATTTCAAATCTGGTGGCAGAGGGTATTTTGTTGCGAACAGAGGAGTGGAGTATGAAATATTTCTGGAAATATTTTAATCGTTCTTTGCCTAGTATCTATCAATTCTGTTGGGACTACAACTCCTACAATTCTTGGACACCAGCTGACTTGCCCGGAATATGGGGATTGGAATGTTAGGTGGCCCATGCATTGTTATTATCCTCCTGGTTGCTTTTTATTTATTCTTGGCATCCAACATAGATACTTATGTTGTGTCATTGTTTTTACTGCTTTAAATAGGTTGTGAGCTGCCCACAGTCACACCTGCAAGATGGGTAGCCATATGAACTGATTTAATTAATAATAAATAAATAAAAGAAACAATTGAGAGTTGCACTCTAAACACATTTGAAGCATCCCAAATTGGAGAAGGTGTTTTACTTCACACACTGCATTAACTAAAAATAAGTACTCTTTAAAAAAACTAAGTCGGTATTATGGCATTTAAAAAAAATGACTGGCTATCTTCCATAGAAACTGAAGACATTCAACACCACCCCAACGATGCCCTTAATGTGATGTCTCGCTGCCTGGAGGCCGTGCGGGTCTGGATGGGGAGGAACAGGCTCAGACTCAACCCCTCCAAGACTGAGTGGCTGTGGCTTCCGGCGTCCCGATATAGTCAGCAGGTGCCATCGCTGACTATTGGGGGTGAATCTTTGACCCCCACAGAGAGGGCTCGCAATCTGGGTGTCCTCCTGGATGCACGGCTGTCTTTAGAAGAGCATATGATGGCCGTGGCCAAGGGGGCCTTTTATCAGGTTCGCCTGATTTGCCAGTTGCAGCCCTTTCTGGACCGGGACACCTTGCGCATGGTCACTCATGCCCTTGTCACCTCCCGGCTGGACTATTGTAATGCTCTCTACATGGGGCTCCCCTTGAAGAGCACTCGGAGGCTCCAACTGGTCCAGAATGCGGCCGCGCGGGTGGTTATGGGCACAACTCGTTGTGCCCATGTGACACCCCTCCTGCGTGAGCTGCAGTGGCTCCCAGTGGTCTTCCAGGTGCGATTCAAGGTGCTGGTTACCACCTTTAAAGCGCTCCATGGCATAGGACCCAGGTACCTTCAAGACCGATTTCTGCCACCAATAGCCTCCCACCGCTCCCACAGAGAGGGTCTCCTCAGGGTGCCATTGGCCAAGTTATGTCGGCTGGCAACACCCAGGGGGAGAGCCTTCTCTGTGGGAGCCCCAGCCCTGTGGAATGAACTGCCCCCGGAAATACGTAAGATCCCCGACCTCCGGGTATTTCGCTGTGCACTGAAGACCCTGTTCCGCCAGGCCGGGCTATCGACATGATAATTTTAAATTGGGGTATTTTAAATTTCTGGGGTTTTAAATGGAGCCAAATTTATTTAATAATTTTAAATTTTAAATTGATGTTTGTCTTGTGTTTTTAAATAGGCTGTACACTGCCCTGAGTCCTTCGGGAGAAGGGCGGTATAGAAATAAAATAATTATTATTATTATTATTATTATTATTATTATTATTATTATTATTAACTTTATTCAAGAAAAAGAGAGGCAACTAATTAATTCATAAGTAACTTGGGTAATTCTACAGTTCAATTAATAGAACTGCTATAGATATTTTGCCTTCTTAATGGCTCCAGTACTATTTGATACTACTGATTTAATGGTTTCACATACAGGAATTGAATAGTCTTCTTGAGTAAACTTGCTGAAAATTTTAACATACTTTATGAAATCTGGTTGTATCTTGACCAAGTGAGCATATTCACCATTGGCTTTGATACAGCAATAATATATTTGTCTCAAAGTTATTTTAACTTTGAGAATACACTTATGAATAATAGCTAGTTTCTGAATTGAGGCAATAATCAACAATTTAGAAGGAAGCATTCTAATCTCCAAACAATTTTATATTCACACTTTGTAAAGTCAGTAGTTGTTTTTTCAGAAGCTTGCTTCTTACCAGTTACTAGTAAGGATTTACTAGTTAATAAGACTTCGTGAATACAGTGAATGAAAGATTAGCACTTCATAGAAAAGATTAGGACAAATCTCAGAGGACAAAAAGATTTCTCTCCCTCTCGCTCTCCCTCCCTCCCTCCCACTCCCTCCATCTCTCCATGTGCATGTGTAACTTATGAGGAGGGGTCTTACCTCCCTCCTCTTCTGAGATAGCTAAAAACAGTTCCAGGAACAATTACCCAGAAAAGGATAGCAGGAAGGTTGATTTCAGTCAAATCTGAGGCCACACTTACCTGCATCTAGGTTGCCATGTCTACATCTATGTTGCTTGCAGGACACTTTCTCATCACACTTGGGGGACCTAATACTCATGTAGTAAAAGCTCAGTGTAAAAGGGAAGGAGAGCCTTGGTAGTACAGTGGTCTAAGGCACCCTGTTATTAAGCTGGTTATTAAGACCAGCTGCCTGCAATTACTGCAGGTTCGAATCTCGCCAAGGCTCAAGGTTGACTCAGCCTTCCATCCTTTCTAAGGTAGGTAAATTGAGGACCCAGTTGTGGGGGCAATAAGCTGACTTTGTATAAATATACAAAAGAATGAAGGCTATTGCTTAGCGCTTTGTAAGCTGCCCTGAGTCTCCGGAGAAGGGCGGCATATAAATCAAATTAAAAAAAAGAGAGAGTTTCTAAACAAAGGGGCGATGGAGCTTACAGTTTTAGTTACAGTAATTTATTATGTCAGTCCATGTAAGAAAGTCCATGTAGAAAAAAGCAGGAGGAAAATATATGGAAACTAATAATACAGCAAGAGTCTGACAGTGAAACAAATCCATTTTTTTGAACTTAATCTTCTAATGGGTTCTGCATAGGCAGAGACGGAAAGGATGGTAAGGATGATGGAAAATGTATCTTCTGCTTAAGGTTGCAAAAGTCTATCAATCCATCCTAAAGGGAATGTGTAGTTGTGTTGTTCTTCACATTTGCTGGTATAGCTTCATTGATTGTCATATTTCTGTGGATATACCATCAGATCTTGTAGTATTCTGACTTCGTAATGACCACAATGCTAATCTAACTTCACTTTCTAGTACTAGAAATTCATGGAAATAGAGAATATTTTGATCCCTAGCGGCTCAAGGTTTATTCATCCTTCCATCTTTCCAAGGTCACTAAAATGAAGGCCTAGATTGTTAGGAGCAATATGCTGATTCTGTAAACTGATCAAAGAGTGCTATAAAGCACTATGGAGTAATATATAAATCTAAGTGCTACTGCTCTATGGCTATTTCTTCTAAAATAGTTTAAATGTTGACATCTCTACTGTACAATATTTCAGCATATTCCTTCAATTTTTGTTTTATCGTTAAATCACCTATTATCTATCCATTGACATCCTTTATCAAATCTAAGATTGAAATCTTTTTCTGAGTTCATAGATGTTCTGGAAGTTTTTGGGCTTTTTTCATGTAAGTTTCCATCTTCAATGTCTTTACATATGTTGTCAAAATAATACTTCTCTCTTTTAACAATTCTGTATAAAACTCAGTCTTTCTCTCTACCAAGACAAAGTATAGGGGGTGAACTTTAACATCTTCCAAACAAATTATTTTCTTCTAATCCCTGCAGCCCCTCAGACATTCTCAAAATCTGTTCTGAAGGTTTGGATGTTGAAGGGAACAAGTTGGCAGCCTCGGGGGAGAGAGGGAACTGCCTCCTCTCATTCCAACAACAAGGGTTTCTACTAGCAAAAGCAAAACTGACCTCATCCAAAACTGAATAGGAAGCATATTTTTAATTTACAGAAAGCTGCCTAATACAGATTTAGAAAACTGGTTCATCTAATTCAATGTGGTTTAAAATGAGCAAAAGCAACATTTGAGAGTATCAGCAGGTTCTTCACAGTCCTACTAGGAAAATAGTCTCCACATTTTGCATGCAAGGCATATGACAATAGTCTTTTCATCAGTTCTTAGCCTCACCTCTTCTTGTGCTCTATTCTACACTGTAGTCCCGACTTAACGACTGCCCCATTAAACAACTATTCAAAGTTATGACAGTGCTGAAAAAGTAACTTGGTGACAGATCCTGATACTTATGACCTATGCATCATCCCCACAGTCACATATTCATCATCTGGGTACCTCACAACATGCAAATGTTTATCAGCATCACATGCATGCTTCCAACAAGCAGCATCACATGCATGCTTCCATCCTGCGCTCACATGCATGCTTCCAACAAGCAGAGTCAATAGAGAAGCCAGCAATAAAATCACAGTCCTATTATGTCTCATTTAACAGCTGCAGAGGATTCGCTTAATGAGGTTATAATCCATTGTCACAAAGAGTCTCACTTAACAACCGCTTTGCCAGGATCAATTGCAGTTGTGAGGATTAGCTGAAATTAATTGAGAACTAAGTTTGTTGGGGAAAAACCAAATCTCTTATTTAAATGAAGCATAAACAGTAACACTGATCCCATAAAATAAGAGCACCCATAAGGCATATATAAAATTGAAAGTTTAGTTTATGTATCACACAACTATGTCATTGATTAACTTTATCACAAAAGCCTGCTAGAGGAAAAATAATTATCATCTTTATCTTGTGGTAGTTTAAAAACTTAAATAGTTAACTATGACCTAAACTAATCCACAAGGGTTATGCAAATAAATCTAAGGTGCCACATGGGACTGTTTTTGCTCAAAAAAACTAAAATGATTGTGCCATCAAAAATTATAATGATAAAAGACTCAACAGGAAGCAATAATATTTTATTATGCTTTTAATCATCATGAAATGAGTATTGTAAAGACACTGAAAATGTTTTATATTTTTTTAAATCCAAAATGACAATTCTGTAAAAATAATGCTACAAAATATTTAAGGAATAGTGAACAAAACCAATATGTATGCAATCTAAGTCAAACGATTTTTCTTACCAAGAACATCATAAATGATATCTACTTGTCTTTACGTTGGAGGTTCAGTATTCATTTCTGAACTTTAAATCTCATCCTTCACTTGCCAATCATCATTCCTGAGTTATCATACAGTACCAAACCATACAGAAAAGAGAATTGTAGCAGAAGATAGAATCCCAATAAAATCTCAGAGCTGTTTAAAAGAATTAGTAATGTTAACAAACTTACAAAACCAGGAAGGCCTTCAATTGGCTTTGGAATAATAGCAAAATATTCCACAGACAAGAGCATTACATGCTCCCACCTGGCAGCATGTAATGGCTGTTACTATAGAGAGGAAGGATCAGCTTGTCCCTTAATTACACCATCATTTCTCCTACTTCTGCTCCCAAGCAGAAGTAAACTGGATGGGCAAATGATATAGTTAAACATTAAAAAGTAAGTTGATATTAAGTCTTAGAAACATTATTTTGGTCTAGAAGTTAAAGCACCAGGCTAGGAGTCCATGTGTTCTTAGTCCCGCCTTAGACATGAAAGCCAGCTGGGCAACCTTGGGCCAGTCACTCACTCTTAGCCCAACTCACCTCAGCAAGGAAAATAGGAAGAGAAAGGTGTGTTGGATATATTCATTGCCTTGAGTTATTTGTAAATAATACATACATCAGTCAGTCAGTCAGTCAGTCAGTCAGTTTTCCTGGCTTGCTTGTCTAGCAATGCAAGCAATTAGTCATTTCTTATATAATTTCTTAGTCCTCCTGTACAAGAGGACTATTTTTTTTTAATATGAGTAAGAATATAGGTGCTAATACCATATTAAAACCGATAGGTTATATGTCAATTTCATCTATCACCTAACTTTGTGTTACAGAATTTTTTTTAAAAAAATTATAGAGTTGCCTCAGAAACAAACAAAAATAGCAATAGCAATAGCCCTTAGACTTATATCCCACCTCACAGTGCTTTACAGCCCTCTGTAAGTGGCTTACAGAGTCAGCATATTGTCCCCAACAATTTGGGTCCTCATTTTACCAACCTCTGAAAGATGGAAGGCTGAGTCAACCTTGAGCCAGTGAGAATCAAACTGCCGAACTGCAGGCAGCCTGCAGGCAGCAAAATTAGCCTGCAGTACTGCATTCTATCCACTGAGCCACCACAGCTCTGATAATTTTGCATGTGGCCATATAAATATACTGAGCTTGGCATTACTGAATGTCCTGTAGGCCTGAATTGTTTTTCCAAGATTAGCACTTTCAATTCACAGTAACACTTAATAATAGTTGCTAGTCTGTGACTTGAAAAATTGATGGTACACAGGTGAAGCAGAGATTTACATGGTTGAGGAATATGGGAAGGTCAAAACCTGCAAGGCAGTTGAATTAAAAGTCAGGCACATTTGAAAAATAAAAATCTCACCAAGAAAATATGCAACACAAAAGCAGACTGCAGTACATTATATGCAGACAGAATAGTAGAGATTAAAGTCATTTTACTGAAAATAGACCTGAGTAATTTAAACCAAACTGTTTTTGCTTAACAGATGTATTTGCATATCATATGATCTAATATACTGATTTATTCATCCTGGGGTAACATGCTGACTCAGGAATTCTGGGTGTCAAAGCCTACAAGTCATAAAGGGGCCATAGTTCTCCACTTCTAAGGTAGAGTAATAAAGGAAGAGACAATATCTTCAACCGTGACATGATGACATTTTATCATGTATGCTGGGAACATCAATAATACTTCCTTTGCTTCCATAAGTGATCTATTTTGCTGTTATGTAGACAATGATCATATGTTTGAAGAGTGGGAAACAAGTGTGACATCTATGGAATATCGCCACTCAAAGTGACACTTGGTCATGCTCAAGCAACATAGCTACATTTAAGGAAAGGGGCGTTGGTCTTTCCAGCATACTATGGCAGATCTTTGCCTTCTTGCCTTAACAACAGGAAACCAGTGATCTAGTTTTCACTAGTCACTGATTAGTTGACTGAAGGGAAAACTAGTCAGCAATCCATTCCTTGCAGGCCAATGGAAAAGTGAGTGGGAAACTACACTTTTGTAGCAGTCTGTGATAAAGAAGTTTAATGGAGTAAATCCACAATATGACCATGGTTAGCTTTGAACTGTATATTGAATTCCTAAACCTCATTTGACAATGCCTAGTGCCTTGATACATCCTCATCATTCTGAACCACAGGCAGCTGTAACCCTAGTGTAGCACTAGTCACTTCCTGCCTGGACTACTGCAACGCTCTCTACATGGGGCTCCCCCTGGGGTGCACCCGGAGGCTCCAGCTGGTCCAGAACGCGGCCGCACGGGGGATTATGGGGGCGACGAGGCGCTCCCATGTGACACCTCTCCTGCGCGAGCTGCACTGGCTCCCGGTGGTCTTCCGGGTGCGCTTCAAGGTGTTGGTGACCACCTTTAAAGCGCTCCATGGCTTAGGGCCGGGGTACTTATGAGACCACCTTCTGCCACCAATAGCCTCCCACCGGCCAGTACGCTCGCACAGAGTGGGCCTCCTCAGGGTGCCGTCCGCCAGACAATGTCGGCTGGCGACCCCCAGGGGGAGAGCCTTCTCTGTGACGGCACCCATCCTCTGGAACAACCTTCCCCCAGAGTTACGTATAATAAGAGACCTCCGGATTTTTCATCGGGCCCTGAAAACCTATTTATTTCAACTAGCTGGGCTGGCTTGAGCTAAATTTTAAATTGATTTTAAATTGGGTTGTTTTAATTTACGGCCAAAATATTTAATTATTTTAATACTGTTTTTTAAATTTTGTATGCTCTGTTTTTACTTAGGCTGTGCACCGCCCTGAGTCCTATTTGGAGAAGGGCGGCATAGAAATTTAATTAATAATAATAATAATAATAATAATAATAATAATAATAATAATAATGCTCTCTCATTAGTTTCAACATATGCTTCTTTTTGGGTGAGAGTTTCAGTTTGAAGATCGTCATGTCAGTTTGAAGATTGGCACTGTGGTTAATAAGCATATTAAGTTTAGACCAGGGGTCCCAAACCCCTGGTCCATGGAGCGGTACCGGTCCGTGGCACGCCAGCAACTGGTCTGCGCAAACAAGTAAAGCCCCATCCACAAGATGCAGGCAGCACACAAAACCACGCCCCCTCTGGTCCATGGAAAAACTTTTCTCCATGGAACCAGTCCCTGGTGCCCAAAAGGTTGGAGGCCGCTGGTTTAGACTACTTCAGGAAAAGTGAATCTTTACTGTATTTTTACAATGGTACAAGTTACAATTGGGATGTGCATGGCTATTAATTGAAATCTTAAATTATGATTTAAAAAAATAAAAAAACGTAAAACAACATTATAAGCCTAACACTATAAATTAGCCTGCATAGAAGCAACCTGTAAAATCTATGCTGTCCATCCATTCAATCTGCAACAATAAATGCCTCACTACTAGGGTTACCAAAACACAGCTCTGAACATTCTCAAGACAGAGTTTAGAAGATCCTACTAAATGGCCACATTATTCAGCCAATTTCTCTAATTCATGTAGGCATGAGATTGGAGGCATTCACTCTGCATTCACCAAAATCACTGTGATTTAATCCCACATTTACATACCCACTATCACTTTATCACCAACAGCCACAACTAGTGACCAGTTACTTTAAAACTGTTTAACTCACAAGCTTCAGATTTGTCACTCCTAAATAAACAGGTGTCACATTTCTACATAAATCAGTCATTGAGATTTAAATGAGTTTCAGCCAAGTTTATTATCCTAAAGTAAAAGCTTTCACTAAACCCATCTCATTCAGAATTTAGTCAGAATTTAGAAAATTTCGACTGCCCACATTTAAGCTAAGGAGCAAAGGATTTAGATAAGTGGGTGGTTTATTTAGATTAAGATTTATGCAATTTATTTAGATTGTATATTTATGCTATTTATAAATGTGCATTCAGATTGATTTATAGTGGAAAATGGCCATTTGGTCTTTAGGTTTTACAGCATCACAATTGAAATTGTCAATAATCATCTAATTTTCATTTCATTTCATTTCATTTCATTTCATTTTATTAAATTTGTATACCGCCCTACTCCCGAAGGACTCAGGGTGGTGAACAGGCACGAAATAAAACACATAAATACAAAAGTTAAGACATGATTAAAACCCAATTAAATAATTTTTGCCTGAGACAATTTAAAACCCCCAATAATTTAAAACGAATTAAAATTTGAGTTTAAAAATTTAGAAGAAGGGGAAAAAATTAGGCCAGGCCGGCCTGCTGGAATAGGAGTGTCTTCAAAGCACGGCGGAAAGTGCGCAGATCTAGGATCCTCCGTATCTCCGGGGGGAGCTCGTTCCAGATAGTAGGTGCCCCCACAGAGAAGGCCCTCCCCCTAGGGGCCGCCAGTCGACATTGTTTGGCTGACGGCACCTGGAGGAGCCCCTCTCTATGAGAGCGTACCGGCCGGTGGGAGGCTGTTTGTGGTAGTAGGCGGTCCCGTAAGTAGCCGGATCCTAAGCCATGGAGTGCTCTAAAGATGGTAACCAAAACCTTGAAGCGCACCCAGAAGACCACCGGGAGCCAGTGCAGCTCGTGCAGGAGAGGTGTCACACGGGAGCGCCATGTTGCTCCCATAACCACCCGCGCAGCCGCACTCTGCACCAGTTGGAGCCTCCGGGTGCTCCTCAAGGGGAGCCCCATGTAGAGAGCGTTACAATAGTCCAGGCGGGAGGTAATGAGGGCATGAGTGACTGTGTGTAGGGAGTCCCGATCCAGAAAGGGACGCAACTGGCGAATCAGGCGACCCTGATGAAAAATCCTCCCAGTCACGGCCGTCAAGTGCTCTTCTAAAGACAGCCGTGAGTCCAGGAGGACGCCCAAGTTGCGAGCCCTCTCCATGGGGGCCAGCGATTCGCCCCCAATAGTCAGCGATGGCGTCAACTGACTATATCGGGACGTCGGAAACCACAGCCACTCGGTCTTGGATGGGTTGAGCCTGAGCCTGTTCCTCCCCATCCAGATCCGCACGGCCTCCAGACACTGAGACATCACTTCAAGGGCATCGTTGGGGTGGTCCGGGGTGGAGATGTACAGCTGGGTGTCATCAGCGTACTGGTGGTACTTCACCCCGAAACCACGGATGATCTCACCCAGCGGCTTTACATAAATGTAATTCAGATTAATAATTTTTTAAACAATCAAGATCTCTTTAAAAATAATCCTCAGAATAAAATCCTAGAATCAAAGAATGTTTCCTTCCTGAAAATACCCATCTTTTTGTGTGTGTGTGTGTGTGTGTGTGTGTGTGTGTTTATGCTATACATACATACATACACACACATACACATGTGTAAATAAATAAGACAAGATTAATTATTCCCCAAATATAGTTGTGTTTCACCTGGCAGTTTGAGGCAGCCCATCATACATGACAACATTGATTTTACTTCTTCCTCTCTACAGATATCTATGTAAAGAAATCCATTAGGCAGACAGTTCTCATCTCTATTGACTGACAGACTGACAATCAAATATTGTTCACTTTCTAAACTGACTGACAGCTAGACACTTAAACAAGCCTTCAAGTTGCAATAATAGTATGAAACACTTTCAATTACCCAAATCAAACAAATCCATGATCCCACTAGTCGAATATATTTCTCTGCCAGCTGCTTTGCCTGGCAAGATATTTTTACACAGTGCTATGGGTAATTCAGATTCTTAACAAAAAGACTGCATACAGCAAAAATGCAAACCATGAATACTGAAGCAAGATTTTTCTTCCCTCTCATATGTATGTGAAATAAACAATAAAAGGTCACAATTCTGAAAATCAGCATAGCTATTTTAAAAACTTACTTCGCTTTTCTGAAATAAGATTGGACCAGGGTAAGCATAGCCCTTGAATCTGAACTCTAAGTATCCCTGGTTATCAGTAAGTCAATAATATGTCAATTGTAGTCATTTTAAACAAGAACATATACCGGTAATTCATATGTATTTACCTGTTTATGTGCAATTATGGGAAGAATGGGCAAATTCATTCATTCTGATGACAACCCTTGGCAAGCCACTATTATGGCGATTTCACTGATACAAAATGAAGAAAAATAATCACAGTGCCACCCAGTGATATTGCTCAAGCAAGATTTTGAATCCAGCTTTACTTATCTACCAGAGCATTCTGGTACTCCCATTTGAAAGAAGAATGGAAAAAAATTGTAAATTAAAGCAGTTCTATTAATTAGAAGCTGTTTTTCTAGCCCAAATTCCAGCAATTTTTACCATTTAAGTGCATTCTAATGAGTTAACCCCTCTCCAATTAAGATCTGAATCTACTGAGGGCATAGAAATGAATCACCACGTTAGATGCATGGGAAACTCCAGATAAAAGCATATCTGAATTCTGCAATTTGTAGAACGAATACCTAAGGTTAAAAGTATCATCTAATGTGGAGGCATCAATATGTGATGCTGCAAGACATTCAGCTTGATCAGGCTGAAATATCTAAATGAACATACTTAGGAGTTAAACATATACACTGCAGAACAAGCAAACAAGTAGGATCAGGGTGTGCTCTATTGTATTGTAATTGGTTTGACAGAAATAAAAGGCAAAGCCATGGCCCATCAAGAACTGTTCAGTAAAAACACACAAAAAGCAAAAAAGATTGTCTTCATAATTGTATAGTTACATCAAAAATGGTCAAAGCATTTTAAAAGATGTAATTTTATTTTCCAAGGAAACAAGTTCTGAAAATAAATCGTATTTCCATAGACCTCCTTCATGAAATCTGGCTTTTAAGTCAATTTACATCTAAAGCTGCTGCAGAATCTCATATACATAATCATATATTCTATGTCTACTACAGTCTTGCTTCTTTAAAAAGAAAAATAGGAAAAACAAGTTTTTTAACCAAATATGGTGCTGTTTAAGCTTTGAAAATAGGCAAAAACAATACTTGCTTTCTAATAAGTATTTTTAAATTTTAAAAAAACTTCCATGGTTCAATGACAATCACTGAATATCAGAAGCTGTTTAAAGATATTTTGCAGTACATTAAAAAAAACACCTCCAAATGCATCCTACTAAGTAAGAGAAGTACGCTCAAACAATTTTTAATAAAATGACACGTTTGCTATTAGTATATACAGAATTCCATGAAATATATGTCAGTTCCCCAGAGTGGGATTATGGTATTTAGTATTTTTTTAATTAGTAGTCGATACTATTTGAAAGAGGCAAGAGAGAATTTACTGTTTGTAGATTGTAAAATGATTCTCTGAGAGGAATCCAGCTGTTGTACACTATACAGACAATTGATTTCCTAGAAGCCTATATTTAACCTAAGTTTGCCACGTTATGTGAAAGAGGATCATATACATTGATTCCTTTATTACAAATCCTCCTGCATTCAGTAAACACTTATGACATGCACAGTAATTTTTCAGGTTTTAATATTTTACAAATGTGCTATCTTGTTTTGTACTGTTAAAATAGGTCTTCCTTTTCTAGTAATTGTAAATTGCAGGAGCTATGCGGCTAGAATATTACAACCCTTTGTTATTCTTAAAATCTATTATCTAAAAGAACATTTTGTGTTCATTTTCAATTGGTCCTTCCTTCCTTCCTTCCTTCCTTCCTTCCTTCCTCCCTCCCTCCCTCCCTCCCTCCTTCCCTCTTTGTCTCTCTCTCTCTCTCTAGTTATCTCTCTAATAATTAAATAGACTTGAAGAGGGGATTTAATTCCTTCATAACTAAGATGGGGGGGAGGAGATGAGGAAAAAAATAAGACAAAAGAGAGCACCATTTCACATTTCAGGAATAAGCAAGAGAAGCTTATGTTATCCAGATCGATGAACCTAGAATATTATAGTAATGGAACATGAATTTTATATTGCTTCCTTTTGAACACAATTAAACTTCAGAGAACATTAACATGTACTTTCTGGAACCGATGTAAGCAATTAAAAATTGCAACCAAAATGTTTTGTGAGGCGTAATTACTATAAGGTCACTAGATATTATTTGGAGTCAGTTTAGTTTATCACATTACAACATGACAGGACATGAGGCAAAAATTATAAATTCCTTCCCTAAATCTGTCCTTTTCTGATTTAGATGGATGAAGAATAATTAACTGTTAATTATTCAGATGACTTCAAGGCAGTTTTAGGAATCAGCAAAAGAATTCAGTCATTTTAACCAAGAAAAGCAGCCTTCTGTCATTTATCAAATCTTGCGACTTGACCAATGATGAATTGAAATTAAAAAAAAAATCTATGTTTACGCACAGCACTAACTGCTACCTTAGAGGTGCTTAAGCAACAAAATTCCCTTTAAATTCTACCATATGCAAATTATCAGATGCAATTTGCATTTTAAAGTATTTAACTCTACATATTTATTGGATTTTGAGGCCATGCTGATCATTGATTTATGTGCTTCTGGCATTCATATTTCCATATTTGTATGATTCTGATGACAGTAATAATTCAAATACGCAGAAAGTTGTTCTTTGAACAATATCTTTAATTACATCCTCAAAGCATCATTGTTTTTGCCTGGTATCCTGACAAAAATGATTTGAAATGAGAAATGGCACCAAGATCTGAAATGTACAAAAGTACATTTGTCCTTGCCTGTCTAATACCAGATGTATGGAGATGACTTTTTGTGAAGCAATCCTTAGCCCTAAACAGTTTGCAGGGCTCGGCAACCTTGCATGTAAATACTTTATTAATTCTGACATACTTTCACGACAAATTCAATCACAGTTCATAAGATTTCTGCTCAAAATGCAAAGCCTGCCCCATTTATTTTGCCGCTAACTTAGAAAGTTTTGCTGCCATGTCTTCTTATTGGAGTTGTCACAAATTATGTGCACTCTTATGAAAGCTATCATGAAGTGTAATCATTAAAGGTTCACCAAGGTTTTGCCTACTTCTTTTTTCAAAACCGAATCATCAGATGCATCTTCAGCCATAATCACCTGAACAATTCCTTTTAGGATTATTGTTAACATTTAGACATATTAACAAACTTTCCAAAATAATTGTTCGTTCTTGTAGATATATATACAAAACAAATGCTTAGCTAATGCAAATTACCCATATTAACTATTATTATTCACACAAATATTCCTTTGAATATTGTGCATGTGTCAAGTATCATACTATTTTAGCTTTTCAGTGCAATATATACAGATCACCCTTATACAAATTAGAGTTGTTTTTAGAGATGGCTTTCTGCATAATTCAATATTCACCTCTGAGGCACGTTGTTTTCTTTTGTTTTCTTTCAAAAAGAGCTGGCATTTTGTATAATTTGCTTTTAGGAATTTTTTTTTTTTTTACACAGAACTCAATCATATTTCCCTAATGTTTTATTTTTCAGGATGCAACTAAAGTATTAAAATTATTAAGGACATATGTTTTTACATTACCTATTATATTTTTTTCATATGACTAGGCTTGCCAATTGTTTTTATAACTTTTATATAATGCATAAGTAGGTATTAAAAACATTAAATTATTTCTTTCCCATGTTAAGTTTTTGTTTTGTTTGTTCTCTTTTTTTAAAAAAAGACACTATAATATATAGGGGAACTGTATATTATAAGTTTTATTTAGTTGCTTCATTTTAAAGAAAGGGATTAATCCAAGTATATTTTATGTTATTTTATGAGAATGCTCCTAGGAAAGGAATGTACAGAATGGACCGAACGTTATCTCTTAATATAGTTTCTATATATACCCATACATGTATATATATATTTAAACTGAAAGGAGAAATTGTTTTATACAACTATTTTCTTCATTTTAAATGCATTTATTATGTTTTCTCATGTTAGATTCAACTTTAAGTACCAAAATACATTTCAAAAATCTGATTTTATTTGCATCTGGGAGTTGAGCAAGAGAGGGGAAAACTGTTAATTTAAAAAAATGACACTACTAGAATTTTACAAATTATTTGTAGGGAGGGGAAATAAAAGAAGCCTCTCAAGGCATTCTAGTAATGTCATATTTACTTCTTTGTTCAGTTAAAACGATTTTCCCCAATACATTTATATCAATATAACTGTTATTAACCAGATGTATTATAGGCAGCACTTAAGCAATTCATTTTATTAGTAACATTCAGCATTTTCCCTTTTGATTCTTGAAGAAAATGAATGAGGAAGGATGAAAAATAAGAAGTCCTAGGAAGAAAAGTTACAACATCGTGATCTTTTTAAAAAGAGACACAAATACATATTGAAAAATACTGTAATCCCAAACGCACACATTTACACCCCCTAGTGGCCAATCTAATAACAGCACTGTGGAATCCTTAACAACTAATCTACAATTCTGGCCAAAGAAGGTTACAAGAATATTGAATCGCAATGCAAACTGACAATTCCTTGAAAAGGTATATGGAAGACATGCTTCTAGAGAGACAAATTCAGCATTATAATGAATATCATTGGGGATGGGAAGATGTGGTAAGAGAGGATTCATTTTCCAATTTACTGTGGTTCAGTGCTGTGCCAGGATTCTGTCCATTAGCTCTTACCCCACTTTGTTAGAGTCAACAATCATTTTCCAAACCAAGAATACTATTATTATCTACATATTAAAGGCAACCAAGACACTTATGTTTTCCATGGCAAAACTAACAAATAATACAATTTATTCACACATCTCTTATAATTTAAGGTTTTGTTAAGAGTTGGTAGTATATAAGATTCTGCGACAAAAACAGTCATACTTTCCAGAGAATGGGGATCAGTCATTTTATTATTCCCTTTGTAAATTCTTTAAATTTGTTCATAGTTCATTAATATACTATCTAGATTCCTTTCCTTTTTTTCCATGTTCCTATCAGGGCTGCACTTTAAAATCTATATATAAAGTTGGTAAGTAAAGCTCAGTCACAACAATTATGGTTTAAAAACCTTAGGTACGAAGATGTTTCTTTGAACATCTTTGGAAGAGTGAAAGTAATTTGGGGAATTGTACTGAGAGATGTCCAAAATCTTTCCTTAAAATAGTTTTTATTGTGACATTGAAAAAAAAAATAGAAAAGGTGAAAGAAATGCAAAAGGCAAGTATTCTTCACAGACAGAATAGCATGCCAAATTTTCCTTTTCATTCTAAAGCTACTCATTAGTATACCTATTTGTATTATAACTGTAATACCTAAAATTTAAGAAATTACTATGGACAGTCAATGCAACATTGTAACCAAATGGGTAAATGGGTGCATATGTTAGTTACAATGACAGTCTGTGGGAATATATATTTCAAGAAAATTAATGAACCACTAAATCAGTACTATAAAACATAAAGAATTTATATGTAATTAAGACATTTGTCTTCATGCTACCACAGAAAAGTTAATGTTTATCATCTACATGTTAAAATGAAACTCTTAAACTGTCACCTTCTATCATTTGTAATGCTGAACACTATCTCTATTAATAATATATTAAGCAGTTGTATCCAGATATATAAATTGGTAGCTGATTGCAGTGGGACAGAAAAAGGGTAACAGATAAGATTATGTTTAATAAAAGTGTTTTTACGTTTTTAAAAATACAAGCATGCATGTGTGTGTATGTTTGAATGGATAGATAGATAGATGGATAGATCTAGTTTTTCAGAAAGAAAATCCAGAGAAAGTATAAACATAAATGTTCCTATTTCTGTATATAAAGAAAGAAAAACTGGTTGATGTCTGCAAATGCTAACAGTAATTATTGGTATATTATTCTCCTAAGCACTGAAAACTGATTGTTGTACTTGGATGTATACTATTTTATACATATTTATATATGTTTGTGTGGAGGTAGCCACACAGACGTATATACACACACCTATGGCCACACCCTCATGTATTAGGACATTCAAGAAACACAATAGTAATGTTGTTTTGTTATTTTACATTTCTCTTTTTTCTATCAGATAATTTGTTAATTATCAAGAAGGATATAAGATGACTTATTTGGAAAAAAAAATAGTAAACATATTTAAAAAAGCAAAATTCAGGTACATAGAGCTTTTTATGTTCAAAATAAATTATATTGTTTAAAATGCAATATGAATAGAATTCTTTTTTCGAACACTGAGTGAAACTGGTTTGTTAAAAAACAGCTGCCCCAATACAAGCGGGCCAAAAAAAAAAAAAAAAAACCACCACCCTATAAATATTTATTAAAATTCTTCTGACTGATACTAAGAAAAGGGGATTTCGTAGCATAGATCAGAACAGCTCACATAAGATTTCTTGCTATATTCTATGTGGTTGTGTTAGACTCCACTATAAAGCAGCACTGCAAAATATGAAAGCATAAGAGCAGAGCCACAATATGTACACTGAAGACTCATGCCTCAAAAGTAACAAGAGCATTGTAACATTTTTGGAGGACTTTAAGAGAAAGCATTCTTAGAATAATGATGAAGAGTGAATGACTAAGCACGCGAAGCAAGAAAAATGTCCAGGTCAACTCATTTATAGTAATTCAACCTTCATCTTCTGATTTACTTACTGTAAAAATCTATTAAAGCTCCAATTTGGTAGTGAACTGTAGCCATCTACTGGAATAAGAAGATAAAGCAAATGCTTACAACAACATACATCCCCAGAAATCTAGCATGTTCTGCTTAATATCTAATCTAATCCTGGAAGAAATGTAATACACTTAGATGCTATTAATACTATTAAAGACATTATTTTCCAAGCAACGGCTTGCTCGATTCAATGTGTGCCATGATTTGGGTGTCAAAGTTTTAAAAATGCTTATATACAATGTTTTATTATTTCCCATTGAAGAGAGAGAGGCTATTACATTCTTTTTATGTTCCACCAAATAGAAGAAGGTTGTGTTCCACTACCAAGGCCTTTATTATTTTTCAGAAAGAGGCTTCAGTAGCCTGTAAGAATGCTGTTTCTGAATGGAGCGGTTTACAGTTGTGGAATAATCTGTTCATAGAACTAAAAACATACTTGCAAAGGAGAGAACCGGAAAGTATAAAACCTTCTAGGCTTCAGTATTAGGAAAAACATATGTCTGTTTTACACTAAGACAACTGGAGCCACATATAATTGCTTAAGATGAAACTGGATCTTTGGCCATATACCTCAAAGAAAGGAATCGCTCAATGCTGGGCTAATGATTCTTTTCTCAAGACTTTTAACAAATGACTCTTTTCTCAAGACACACAAACTCAGTAAAGGACAAACTAAAAAAAAAACAACTAAAAAAAAAACATAAGAAAGGACTCAGTTCACATATGCAGATGAGAAATCAAAGTGACAAGTGGCCTCAGCAATGCAACTAAGCTCCAGACTTTCAGCTGTTTGGTTAGGGGACAAAGAACTTTAAAAAGATCGTGCCTTACACAGGCTCCATGTGAATGCCCAGATTGCGCTCTGACATAAAGCGTCGCGAATCTGTATATTTATTTTTTAAAATAGAGATTTCGCTCCTGGACTCACAGCTTAAAGCAAAGCAGCTGATTGGCTGGAAGGTGGTGTGCCTTCGAGTCAGTCTTGACTCCTGGCGATTAGCTAAACAAGGCCCTGTGGTTTTCTTGGCAAGGTTTTTTGGAAGTGGCTTTCCATTGCCTCGTTCCCAGAACAGAAAAAGAGTGACTGGCTCAAGATCACCTACTGACTTCCTCCCTAAAATGGGGTAGAACTCATAATCTCTCAGATCCAATCCTGGTACTATAACCGCTGCACCAAACTGGGTTCCACTGGTACATCTAAACCCATAAATATTGCCCATGCAAACATCATCATAACAAGCTCACAATTGAGCACAAGGCTCAATTGTGAGCATACTGTATAACTCAAATGCTGCAAGTATTCAAATTCTCTTAATTCTCTCTCAGTTTTCACAGTTAAAAAATATTACTAACACTTATCACAGCAGACAAAAGCAGAGCAAAATTGTGATCAGAGACAACTACGGCATTAGACGTTGGCCAATGAATTCTACAGCTGTCGCCTGCAATGTGATGACTAGTCAGCTTGATGATTAGTTGGGGAAAAAGTGGCCCAAACCTAGAACTCTGAGGAGAAGCTTTTAATTTCTGCACCCAATTCCAGAACTATTGGTAGTTTCAGAACCTGTGGCCACAAGACGGATATAATCTAAGAGTATTAGAGCTTTATTAATTAATACTAGAGTAGAAAATATAAGTACACAGCAATACGGGGAGCGATTCAAACAGCTTCCTTCTAGTTATGAGGCTCTACCTTTGTAATATGCAACACATTAATTTTATGCATGCTGTTCTGACAGCTCACATATGAATAATAAAAGTATTCCTTTCAATTAAAAATCCCACAGCAATGTATACCACCTTCTATTGGACAATAAGAAAATGGTGTAAAAGCCGTTGCCACCACAGGCAGCTAAAGAAAACCTTCAGCGAATTTCGGTATTTAAAAAACCCCGAGATTGCTACAGCTCCATGGGATGTGGAGTAATTATAAGAATTTCTGTGTTATTTTTGAGGGTCACATACTTAAGGCTATCAAAGGACTGAACTCTGATTCCTAGGCTGATGGCAGAGGCCAGCATACCTCTAATTTCCACTGATGTATCAAAGAGGAAATGCAGTCTTATTTATTCCATCAATTCAAAACCCTCTCAAGAAAAGGATTAATTAAAAAAACAACGTATAAATGTACCATAGGGGCATACACAGAATAGATAAAAGGAAGGTGAGAATATCCTTGACCACAGTTGAGATAGATTTACTGCCAGCAAAATCACATTTTTTTTGTTTGTATTTCAGAAGTCTCATCTTCTAAACCTACAGTGTTATTAAATATTGTATGTGTGTTTGTTTGTGTGTGTTTGTGTTGACATTTTTTTCCCAACTCTTAATATATCCAAAATAGCAAGTAGCCATTATTGGACAAGGAACCCAAAATCAAGAGGAGTCCGTTAGCATGCTTTCTAACTGAAAGTATCCACCTTATGATAAAATGTGCTTGATACTACCAGGGTGATACTGGTAGTATTCACATGTTTTTTATATATATAATGACAATGCCTTTATGTGGAATTTGCCTTATTAGGATCAATCACAATGCCTTATGCAAATGCAGCCAAATAAACAATTTATCCTGGTTTTTTTGCCTGCATTTGCATAAGGCAGGAATGTCAAACTGAAGGCCAGGGGGCTGGATCTGACCCGCGGGGTGGTTAAATCTGGCCCATGGGGTTGCCCTGGAAACAGCAAAGGACTGGCCCGCAATGCCTCTGCCAGTGAAAACGGAGCTCGGGAGGGCTGCCCTCCCGAGCTCTGTTTTCGCTGGCAGAGCACTTGGGCCACCACAGGCACCTCAACACGAGTGATGTCAAACTGGCCACGCCCACCCTGGCCATGCCCACCCTGGCCCCCCAAGGTCAAACACAACCCTGATGTGTCCCTCAATGAAATCGAGTTTGACACCCCTGGCATAAGGCATCCTGATTGATCCTAATAAGGCAATTTCCACATAAATTCCTAATAAGGCAAATTCCACATTAGAAAAAATACATTAACACAGAAGAGCATTTGTTAAGATCACGAATTATATGCAGGAGTTGCACACAGACACTTGCCCTTCCCCTTTGGTTTCTACCCTTTTGTATGCATTGTCAATGCTGGTCAGCGGACACCCTAAACAGCTCTAGGAACCTTTTCACATTTCATCAGGTTAAAACTTCTCCTCCTGACCCAATGTCTTAACAAAAAAATACTTCCAGAAAAAGTTTAGTTCCCACTCTCTTGAGAAACAGCATCTCTTACAACATGTTCCACAAAGACATACACACCCATGTAAGTGCATATATGTAATCACGCAGCTATGTTTTTTCCTACTTTCCCTACTTTTTCTTCCATCTACAAATTTATTTTCATTATTTAAGTTTTCAGAGGACCTCAGAAGGCATTGTCAGTTTTCATTCCACCATGATCATCTTGAGGCTTAGCAGTTCATTAAGAGGATTAGGATAGTAAATGGTGAGTAGAGTTAAGACTATGCTGAGAGTACAGAAAATAATCCATCTGTCATTCTTTCATAAACTTCATTTTCCGAGCCGTCCTCGGTCTTCACAACGTGAATTCCCATGTGACTTTTCACCTCCTTTTTAAAAACAACAACAACAAAGTTTTCTTACTGCTATTAAGACTTTGGAGATCAATATTCTCCTATTAGAAGGACTGCAAGAACTTTAAAACAATGAACAGCTGGAATTCTTTGCCAAATGCTGTTTCAAATTATCAATTACTTATTTCATATAATGGAAGCTTCTCCTACTACCTAATAATATCTTATTTATATTTTGTGTACAAAATTTATCATCAGAATAAAAAAAATAGTCCATTTGCATACAAATTATTTGCTTTATTAACTATCTTACAAAATAGTATTAAAGCTCAACAATGGGTCTTTCCGAACCTAAGTTTTAGTTTGTCTTTTGGTCACAATTATCATTTTCCATCAACACTAACTTTTTGGGGTATTTCAGCCTTAACTCCCAACCCTTTCCCACAATGTTTTTATACTACACAAGAATGTTACAACTGAGTATTACACTATTCAGTGGAGGCTACCCAAATGCAGTGTATACTATCCAAATCCACAAAATAGGGCATAATAGTTGGGCTGTGTTGTTTCCAAAACCTAAGTCAGAATATGGCCGACAAGCTACAACCAGACTTAAAAGAGTTCCAGATATTTCTTTAAAATTAAAACTATTTCTTTAAAAAGAATCTCCTGGAATTCGGAGGGTGGGGGGAGAAAAAAGAAATAAAAATGCCCTGTACACCTTGCTCAAAAATCTAATCTATGAACAGTATTGACATACTTTGAAAACAATGTAATGCATCTTAATGATGACTTAAAGCCAAAACTGATTATCCTTTCTTTAGCAAAGGGGGGGAAAAAAACGCTTCAGCACCTCTCAGGTGAGAAATCCAAACCTGATAACATTTGTTGTTATTTATTTGTTTGTTTGTGTGTTAAATTTATTTGTGGCCCATCTGGCTGTGCGGCATCTCTGGGTGGCTTACAACAATAAAACGGAAAAAAAGATTTTAAAAATGTAAGAATAACAATAGTAAAGGAATGTAACACTAAACAGTGGGTGTACAATAATATGAAATTAAAAAGATGAGCAGAGGGGGAGCAGGAAGCACAGGGGGGAGGTGGGCCCAGCAAATTAGACCAGCAAAGACTTCCACTAATGTAGTCCCCTATTCGGTCCCCAGGCCAACCGGCAGAGCCTCTAAATACCTTTTTTTCTTTTTTTCAATTATGAATTTAGAGTTAGGGTACAGTGTACAGACAGTCCTCGAGTTATGACCGCAATTGAGCCCAAAATTTATGTTGCTAAGTGAAACATTTGTTAAGTGAGGTTTGCCCCATTTTATGACTTTTCTTGCCACAGTTATTAAGTGAATCACTGCACTAGTTAAGTTAGTAACATGGTTATTAAGTGAATCTGGCTTCCCCATTTACTTTGCATGTCAGAAGGTCGCAAAAGCTGAGCGCATAACCCCCAGACATTGCAACTGTCATAAATATGAACCAATTGCCAAGCATCTGAATTTTGATCATGTGATCAACGGTCATAAGTGCAAAAAACGATCATAATTCACTTTTTTCAGCATCATTGTAACTTTGAACAGTCACTAAATGAATTGTGGTAAGACAAGGGCTACTGTATAAACCAATAATCAAACGGTCTCAATATCTATTGTCTGTCTGTCTGTCTGTCTGTCTGTCTGTCTGTCTGTCTGTCTATCTGTGGTGGTGCAGTGGTTAGAATGCAGTACTGTAGGCTGACTGCCAGCTGCCTGCAATTTGGCAGTTCTGACCGGCTCAAGGTTAACTCAGCCTTCATCCTTCCGAGGTGGGTAAAATGAAGACCCAGATTGTTGGGGGCAATAGGCTGACTCTGTAAACTGCTTAGAGAGGACTGTAAAGCACTGTGAAGGATATATAAGTCTAAGGGCTAGTGCTAGTGCTAGTGCTAGTGCTATCTTTCTTTCTATCTATCTATCTATCTATCTATCTATCTATCTATCTATCTATCTATCATCTATCCCATTTATGACTTACAAAAACTTTTCAGAGCACCATAAAATAAAAATATAAAACAGAAGGAGTGGCATATGCTGCCTGTATAAATGCTTGTTTTAGAGGAGAGCAGAAAAACCACAATGGGAAAAATGTTTTAAAAGACTCCCTGAGTTAATTCTCTCAGCCGTCATGAAGGGGAATCTCAGAAAAGGCAGGCAGTAAGAGCAGGTGTCTTTGTGGTCTACACAAGTGTTCAGAGTAATAAAATACCATATATTTGCTGTATATTTTTTTCCTAGTTGGTTAGCAATGGAACATGGCTATTTGTGAACTGATTGTTCACATATTGTGAGCTCTCATTGCCAAAAGTATGAGATAGCTTGTTTGTGGTAACTCACAAATTATTATTATGCTGTTAGTAATAGTTGAGGTTCCACTATCATTTTTCAACCGCACAACAGAAATCTATAAATGAAAATAAGCAAGCTGAGAGGCTGACTGTAAGCAAGTTCCTAAACAAAAGTCCAAAACAACTCAAGGGAGCATTCCATGTAAAGGAAAAGGCTTACAGAACTAAATATTGGGGCTTTAAAAACAAAAAAAAAGATGATCATATTTTTGCTCCTGAAGCCAATTCTAGATTTAATAAAAAAGTGTTTCAGGCTATGGGGATTATGAGTGCATGGTGGTGGTGCTATGACTTTATGAAAATAGATAGCTCAACATTCAGTCTGCAAGAGGGGAGTGTTGAAAAGAAATAACCATATTAACTTACTGGAAAAATCATCTTATATTTCCAAAAAGGAGGGAAATTGCACCACCGAAAATGACCATTTATTTTACTGGTAATATGTTTAGAGCTAGGAAACTTCAAAAATTGGGCAATAGAGCAGAATGTAGGCCTGGGTTATTCAACCTCACTGTAAACATGCTTTGAAAAATTAGAAGCAAGATTGAAATTGTAACCTGGTCAGTTCTGAAGTTTTGTATTTGGTAAGGTGAAGTGGCAGAGAGTGACTTCTCCTTGCTGAATTTAGGCTCTTCATTGTTTGCAGGGGAAATTCCCATGTAGATCATTTCTGAATAAACTGCATACTACTACAATTCATCACCTTACATCATACTGATGATATTTAAGCAGCTGTCTTCCCAAGTTAATTTACCTTGGATGACATAACTATCTGAAATTTATTTAGTAATGGTGTAGTTTCTTCTTCGATTTACCAAGTCAGCTAATGAATACAATGTTAGCTGATTAGTTGTATATGCCTTAATTGATTAACCAATTAAATCAATATACATTTTCACGGGGATCAGAAACAGTTTTGTAAGAAAGTCGTACATTTTTGCACTAAAATAATAGAGCTATAATTAACAGCCAACATCTCCTAGATGGAGAGAAGAGGAATGTCATTTAAGAACGTAAAGGACATTAGAAATTGTAAATAGACATGGTGCCAGATGCTCTTTGAAGTTACAAAGACTTATTTCCCTTAGGCACATCCTAACTGGCAGGCTGAACTTGGAACAGTTCAAATATTTAGATTTATCATAGATGTATCATTTTGGGGTAACGCAAAAGCATGGATATGAGCTTCAAAGTATTTTCTTATGCTTCACAAAAACAGGGTTTACTGGTTGCTTGTGCCTATTATTTAAGAAGGGGAAGAATAGTTGCTTCTGCAGGAGAGTTTACTAGAAATCTCTTAAGAAATTTTAAGAAACCAAGAGGATCAATTGTTGTGATAAAACTAACAGTTATGATAAGATAGCATCTGACTTGAGTTAGATTTTCGCAGAAAGTTGACTGAAATGTGATGTTAAAACCAAACAAACAATTACTAGACTAAATAATGAGGAACTGCTTAAGATATTTAATTGTAAACTGGATAGGGTCTGTTTCAAATTCCATCCAAAAGCTTTTTGTACAGGCATGGTGACCAAATAGGAAATATCACTGAGACAGCTGATCACATCTGCATAACTTTAAATAATTACCCACACGTTAGAATTCTTATATGTTTGAAACAGGTTGTGGCTTTGTACAGCAGTAGGTTATATCAAATCACTCCTTCTGAAAGCTTGTTAAAATAAATGTAGGAGCACTTAGTAAGACAGTCCTAAAGCACACTCACATGGTATGATTTGGTGCCTCAACAGAGTGTCTTTCTGTATAAACGTCCCATCAAAAGCATACCAGTACTAACAGAAAGCATTAATAATAATACCTTCGCACAAAAAGTAGCTCAAGCAAATCTAACCCAATACGTTTTCAAAGCATGGAGAAAGAGTAAGCCACATGCCTAATTGTGTCACTAATTATTACGCTGGGTTCTGGAAAACAGAATCAGCAAAATGAAATGTTGGTTGCAGCTACAGCTCTGCGTCCTTTTGAAAAATGAATATATTCACTTAAATTGAAATTTTAAAACGTCTGTCCCTCTGTATCACTTCCTACAGAGTTCAGATTGCACTGTGGTCACCTTAACATTCATGTGGGTTGTAATTATCAAAGCGTTTATGCGAAATTAAAAACACTAAAAGAACTAAGATTACAACATTTTGTCCGCAATGGGCAATTTAAAATGGGTTCCCTTTATATGAACTCTTACAGAGAAAACTATTATGAGAAGCACAGTGTTTCAGTTTTAATATAGAATTTCTCACTCTAGGGCTGCATATTTACACACATCACACATATGGATGTGACACAACTTTGTTTGGAATTTCCAACTCTCTTTATTTCACTCAGGCTTCTCTTGGCAGAATCTTCA